>NW_028270167.1:57043129-57333121 GCF_037043375.1 Chiloscyllium plagiosum
TGGAGGTTGGGTTGGTGGGGGGGGGTGGATCTGACGAGGGAGTCATGGAGGGAGTGGTCTTTACGGAATGCTGATAGGGGAGGGGAGGGAAATATATCCTTGGTGGTGGGGTCCGTTTGGAGGTGGCGGAAATGACGGCGGATGATGCGCTGTGCATGGAGGTTAGTGGGGTGGTAGGTGAGGACCAGTGGGGTTCTGTCCTGGTGGTGGTTGGAGGGGCGGGGTTCAAGGACGGAGGATCGGGAACTGGAAGAGATGCGGTGGAGGGCATCGTCGACCACGTCGGGGGGGGAAATTGCGGTCCTTGAAGAAGGAGGCCATCTGGGATGTGCGTTTTTGGAACTGGTCCTCCTGGGAGCAGATGCGGCAGAGTCGAAGGAATTGGGAGAATGGGATGGCGTTTTTACAGGGGGCATCCCATTCTCCCAATTCCTTCGACCTGCCCCCTGTAAAAACGCCATCCCATTCTCCCAATTCCTTCGACTCCGCCGCATCTGCTCCCAGGAGGACCAGTTCCAAAAACGCACATCCCAGATGGCCTCCTTCTTCAAGGACCGCAATTTCCCCCCCGACGTGGTCGACGATGCCCTCCACCGCATCTCTTCCACTTCCCGATCCTCCGTCCTTGAACCCCGCCCCTCCAACCACCACCAGGACAGAACCCCACTGGTCCTCACCTACCACCCCACTAACCTCCATGTACAGCGCATCATCCGCCGTCATTTCCGCCACCTCCAAACGGACCCCACCACCAAGGATATATTTCCCTCCCCTCCCCTATCAGCATTCCGTAAAGACCACTCTCTCCGTGACTCCCTCGTCAGATCCACACCCCCCACCAACCCAACCTCCACTCCCGGCACCTTCCCCTGCAACTGCAGGAGGTGCAAGACTTGCGCCCACACCTCCCCCCTCACCTCCCTCCAAGGCCCCAAAGGAAACTTCCATATCCGCCACAGATTCACCTGTACCTCCACACATATCATCTATTGCATCCTTTGCACCCGATGTGGCCTCCTCTATATTGGGGAGACAGGCCGCCTACTTGCGGAGCGTTTCAGAGAACACCTCTGGGACACCCGGACCAACCAACCCAACCACCCTGTAGCTCAACATTTCAATTCCCCCTCCCACTCCACCATGGATATGCAGGTCTTTGGACTCCTCCATCGTCAGACCACAGCGAAACGACGGTTGGAGGAAGAACGCCTCATCTTCCGGGTAGGAACCCTCCAACCACAAGGGATGAACTCGGATTTCACCAGTTTCCTCATTTCCCCTCCCCCCAGCCTGTCTCAGTCAAATCCATCAAATTCAGCACCACCTTCCTAACCTGCAATCTTCTTCCCGACCTCTCCGCCCCCACCCCAGTCTGACCTATCACCCTCACCTTGATGTCTTTCCGCCTATCACATTTCCGACACCCCTTCCCCAAGTCCCTCCTCCCTATCTCTTTTATCTTAGCCTGCTGAACCAACTTTCCTCATTCCTGAAGAAGGGCTAATGCCCGAAACGTCGATTCTCCTGTTCCCTAGATGCTGCCTGACCTGCTGCGCTTTTCCAGCAACACATTTCCATCATTGTTTTAAAACTAATAGAATTGTTGGCAAATAACTGAAGCTGACACATTTCAGGTGAGAAATTAAATCGATTGATTATATTTAAATGTTATAATTCTATTTGATTGTTCAATCAAATGTTCACTCTGAGTATTCAATCTGTCAGATGTCAACTATTTTGCAAATGATAGAGCGACAATATAGGCATTTGAATACTGAGATTCAATGTGTAATTGTGATCACCAGCATAGTCAGACAACATGTTCTTTTTCGATACAAAACAAAATGTGCATTCTTGACTTTTGGATAATAAAAGTTCATTCGGTGTTTATATTTTAATTCCGTCAACATAGAATCAATTTTATTGTTTTCAGAGATGATGCAGATATTGTTCAATTGAATAATTGTATTTCATAACTTATTATTGCACAATTCACAAACTTGGCAAACCCCTGATTATTGTGCAGGTCAGTAAACCCATCACTTTGCATCATGACCGACATTAAATGTGGATTCCAAAAGGGTGAATTCGTGTACAGTGTTACTGGACCTCACAGCTGCATGTAGCACTCAGAGAGACACTGGCCTGGCCCTGAATATGTGAAGAGAGTTTCCAACCTGGGTCAGGGCAGTCATTCAAACATTCCCTCACAGAGAATCATTTGGAATCCACCTTGAGCAGGAGGAAACTAGCCAAGAGGTTATCACTGCTCTCAGTGTAGGTATAAATGCTGTCTAAATTAGATACCAATGACTGACCAGGAACCATGCCTTCTAAATTCAACCTCAGTCAGAGCCTGGCCCAGGGAGCAGATGTATGGACATGGAGTGTCAGAATCACATCGCACAAGTTACTTATGGTGATGACATCTGGTATGTCCCCCAGACTCCATACATCTGCACCCTGGACCAGACACTGGGTGAAAACCTTCACAATTGACAGTCTATTGCAGCATCGTGTGTCTCACAGTGATTCCTCTGAAACTATATCCAATAAATGTACCTTCACATTCAACAATATCAAAATAAAATTATACATGCCTGTGGATACCCAGATACTAAATCATAGGTCACCCAGCAGAATGCGTCTGAAGAAAGCAGGAACAAACGGGAAGCCAAAAATCGTTTTAATAACTCAACTTGGTGGATTTTGTCTGGTCGTGGTAACCACACATATTGTGCTGACACTCGGATGAAGGTAACAATGCACATCGTGGGCGGCACGGTGGCACAGTGGTTAGCACTGCTGCCTCACAGCGCCAGAGACCCGGGTTCAATTCCCGACTCAGGCGACTGACTGTGTGGAGTTTGCACGTTCTCCCCGTGTCTGCGTGGGTTTCCTCCGGGTGCTCCGGTTTCCTCCCACAATCCAAAAATGTGCGGGTCAGGCGAATTGGCCATGCTAAATTGCCCGTAGTGTTAGGTTAAAGGGGTAAATGTAGGGGTATGGGTGGGTTGCGCTTCGGCGGGTCGGTGTGGACTTGTTGGGCCGAAGGGCCTGTTTCCACACTGTAAGTAATCTAATCTAATCTAATCTAATCAAAACTGGACCTCTTGGTCTAACGCCCCACCCGACCTTCCTGACCTCACACACCTCACTCCCTCACACATTCACCAACTGATGAGAATCTACAAGGTGAGTGAAATTGGAACATAGAACGGTACAGCACAGTGCAGGCACTTCAGCTCTCAAAGTTTTGGCAGACTTTTATCCTACTCTAAGATGAGACTAACTTCCATAACCTTCAATGCACTAACTTTCGTGTGCCTATCCAGGAATCTTCTTAAATATCTCTATTGTATCTGACTCTACTACCACCGCTGGAGGAAAGCCCTAGCTGATCAAACTTTCATTGTAACACATGCCCTCCAGTTCAGGCAGCACCCTGTTATGTCTCCTCTGCGCACTCTCTGAGGCTTCCACGTGTTTCCTATAATGAGGCAACCAGAACTGAACATAATATTCCAAGTATGGTTGAACCACAGCTTTATAGAGCGAAGAAATAACGTCGCTGCTCTTAAACTCAATCCCCCTCATAATGAAAGACAACACATCGTATTTCTTCTGAACAACCAAATCAATTTGGGAGGCAACTTTGAGAGATCTATGAACAATGACCCCAAGTTCCCTCTGTCACTCCACACTGCCAAGAGTTCTGCCTTTAACCCTGTATTCTTTATGCAAATGCAACCTTCCAAAATAAATTGCTTCACACTTTTTAAGGTTGAACTCTAGGTGCCACTTATCAGCCCAGCTCTGCATCCTGTCAATATCCTGTTGCAACCTACAATAGCCCTCCACACTATCCACAACCCGACCAACCTTCGTGTCATCAGCAAACGTACTAACCTACTTGTCCACTTCCTCATCAAAGTAATTTATAAAAATCAAAAATAGCACAAGTCCCAAAGCCGATCCCTGTGGAACACCACTGGTCACTGAGCTCCAGGCTGAATACTTTCCATCTGCTACCATCTTCTGACTTCTATGGGCCAGCCACACCCGTATCCACAGAGCCAAACTTCTCTGCGCCCCATGCTTCCGTACCTTCTGAATGAGCCTACAATGGGGAATGCCTTGCTAAAATTCTTGTTGACCACATCTACTGGTCTACCTTCATCAATGTGTTTTTTACATCTTCAAAGAATTCAATAAGGTTTCTGACGGATGACCTGCTCCTCACAAAACCATGCTGACTATCTGTAATCGAACTATTGTTTAATAAGTAATTGTAAATACTGTCTCTCAGAAACGTCTGCAATATTTTGCCCACCACTGATGTAAGACTGACTGTTCGGTCATTCCCAGAGTTATCCCTATTGCCTTTCCCGAACAAGGGAATAACATTTGTCACCCTCCAAACATCTGGGTGGCACTGCTCCAGTGGACAGTGAGGACGCAAAGATCATCGCCAAAGGCACGCCAATCTCTCCCGTCACTTCCTGGAGTAACCGAGGGTAATCCCATCTGGCCTAGGGGATTTATCTATTCTTATGTTTGTTATTAATTCAATCAGTGTATACTTCCCTTCAACTTTTCTACACCCTGACCAACCAACTGATTGACTGCTTTCCGTTTCAGTGCAATATACAGTGCTGCCTTCCTGAGTAAGTACAGTTCACAACATTCTGGGAATCATGGAATGAAAAAAAATAAAGGAATGCACCAATGCTTTCCTGATGAAGAGTTTACGACTGAAACATCGACTCTCCTACCCCTCGGATGCTGCCTGACCTGCTGTACTTTTCTAGCACCACACTTTTTGATTCTGATCTCCATCAACTGCAGTACTCACTTTCTCCATTACTGAGGGCTGTCCCCTCTGCACACTGAGTGGGCAAGTAACCATCAAAATTTCATTGTATGTGGAGCTGACTGCTCAGATCTCGAAAGTTGCACGTGATGAATACATTTTTTTAAAAAAAAAGAAATTACAATTCCGCAGATATTCATTCAGTGCCAGAGTTAGAAATGTGGTTCATGGTTTCAGCAGCTTGATATCAAACAGGAAATGACTGAAGAACTCTGAGGTACAGGGTATTCCAGGTATTATATTGCAGCTTACATTAATGCTGGGAGTATTTTCAGACAGGCTGACAGATGTGATAAGGGAATGAGTTGACATGTGGAGGTGTGAAATTTTTACCATCACAGAGGCGCATTTGAGGGAGGTCAGGGCTAACAACTCAATACTCTATTGTACTGGAACTATAGACAGGACAGGGCAGGGTATTAAAGATGAGGTGGTGTTGCTTTATTAATTAACAAGTCAGTTACTGGTGAAAGGATGGACAATATCTTGGAAGGGTCTTCAAATGAGGCTTTCAGGGTTGAGATTTGAATCAAAATGATGACACACACACTGCTCTTTTAAGCACACTTTAGCTTACAGTGTGTAAACAGGCCCTTCTGACCAACAAGTCCACACAGACCCTCCGAAGAGCAACATTAAGATTGATAAGTCGCCAGGCTCGGATCAGATTTGTCCTCGGCTGCTTTGTAAAATGAGAAAAGTGATTGCTTCGTCACTTGCGAAGATATTTGCATCCTTGGTCTCCACTGGAGTCGTTTCTGAGGACTGGAGAGAGGCAAATGTAATCCTCTCTTCAGGAAAGGAAATAGGGAATTCCCGTGCAATTACAGTCCAGTAAGTCTCACGTCTGTTGTCTGCAAGGTGTGAGAAAGGATTCTGAGGGATAGAATTTATGACCATCTGGAAATGCATGGCTTGATTAAATGCAGTCAACACGGCTTTGTGAGGAGCAGGTCATGATGAGGTTCGAGCTGTGGATGTGGTGTATACGGACTTCAGCAAGGCATTTGATAAGGTTCCCCATGGTAGGCTGATTCAGAAGGTCAGGAGGAATGGGATACAGGGGAACATAGCTGTCTGGATACAGAATTGGCTGGCCTACAGAAGACAGCGAGTGGTAGTAGAAGGAAAATATTCTGCCTGGAAGTCAGTGGTGAGTGGTGTTCTACAGGGCTCCGTCCTTGGGTCTCCATTGTTTGTCATTTTAATTAATGACTTGGATGAGGGGATTGAAGGATGGTTTAGCAAGTTTGCAGACGACACAAAAGTTGGATGTGTCGTTGACAGTACAGAGGGCTGTTGTGGGCTTCAGGGGGGACATTGACAGGATGCAGAGATGGGCTGAGAGGTGGCAGATGGAGTTCAGCCTGGATAAATGCCAGGTGATTAATTTTGGAAGGTCGAATTTGAAAGCGGAGTACTGGATTAATGATAGGATTCTTGGCAATGTGGAGGAATGGAGAGATCTTAGTAGGCAGGTACATGGATCCCTTAAAATGGCCACCCAAGTGGACAGGATTGTTAAGAAAGCATATGGTGTTTTGGCTTTCATTAACAGGGGGATTGTGTTTAAGAGTTGTGAGATCTTCTTGCAGCTCTATAAAACTTTGGTTAGACCGCACTTGGAATACTGCGTCCAGTTCTGGTTGCCCTATTATAGGAAAGATGTGGATGCTTTGGAGAGGATTCAGAGGAGGTTTACCAGCATGCTGCCTGGAATGGAGAGCTTATCTTATGAAGAGAGGTTGACTGAGCACGGACTTTTTTCATTGGAAAAAGGGAGGAGAAGAGGGGACCTAATTGAGGTATACAAGATAATGACAAGCATAGATAGAGTCGAAACCCAGAGACTATTTCCCAGGCCAGAAATTGCTAAAACGAGGTGTCATAGTTTTAAGCTGGTTGGAGGAATGTATAGAGGGGATGTCAGAGGCGGGTTCTTTCCACAGAGAGTTGCGAGAGCATGGAATGCGTTGCCAGCAGCAGTTGTGGAAACAAGGTCCTTGGGGACATTTAAGAGACTGCTGGACATGCATATGGTCTCATAAATGTGAGGGTGCATACATGAAGATCAATGGTCGGCACAACATCGTGGGCTGAAGGGCCTGTTCTGTGCTGTACTGTTCTATGTTCTATTTTCAAAGTTCTTGCACTTAATAATAACTTGGTCTTGGGTGTGGAACTGAGGCCCATCATTTCAATGCTGCATACTGTGAGTTGTGCACTGTATTCACCATATTGTTATAAAGATGAACTGAATAAAGGAGGGATTTTATGTTTATTGGACAATCGAAAAGTTGGCATTACGAAAGGATGTCGGACCTTCAGTAAAAAGACTTTGTTGTTAATGTTTAGAACAATGGTGGAAACATTTACACAGAGATTTCCAGCTCAAGTCACACACAAGGATGTTGGGCTGGGATCATACTGGCCATCAATGGAGCTGCACAATTCTGTTTGGATACTGACATTGTGGAAATAACATACACTGGATATGGTTTATGAGGGATTCAATGTAAGATGCCATCTGCTGCAGGAACCCTTCATCTTTATGACACATTCATTCAGGATTGGGTCCAAGGTATAAAATTACAGAAGGGATATACTTGCAATACATGGTTGCTTACTGGTCATTGTTACAAATGTTGAACTGCATCTGGACCAGCGCCATGTGCTAGTCCATTGATCAGTCTGCCCCACACACATCTCCCTGTTGTTCAGGTATGTCTCTAATCAGTCTATTGTGAGGCATTGTGTGACTAGCTGTCCAGCTCAAGTTAGGAAGCTCACTGAACAGATTTTGGAGATGGCCAGTGTTTTTGGAGGTCGTGGTGAGGGCCAGTAAAACTGTGCCTGAATGTGGGTTTTTTCTCAATGTCATTTCCAACAGCTTTTCTGCCTGCAAGATGGTGTGTTCACTGAACTGGACATGAATTGGCTGTTTACTATAGTCACTGAACTGTAATACTTAGATGTGCGCTCTGGTAAGTCAATTATTGTTCACTACAATGGCGTTCAACTGAAAAACAATGATGTTTGGTTTATTTTAAAATATGTAAGAAATAAAGTGATATTAATTCATCATTATACAGAATGTAAAAGTGACCTGCTGTATATTTCCCACAGACTAATCAAGCAACAATCAGATATTGTCTGGAAAGCAAGATTATGTGAACAGGACTATGTCCCAGGCAACGTCACCATCCTCTGTGGTAGGTTCTGTCCCACTGACAGGACACAGCCAGGCAGAGGCGGACAGCTCCTTGATATATAGCCAATATGGGGAGGCATGGTGGCTCAGTGGTTAGCATTGCTGCCTCATAGCACCAGAGACCCAGATTTGATTCCAGCCTTAGGCCACTGCCTGTGTGGAGTTTGCACATTCTCCCCGTGTCTGCATGGCTTTCCTCCCACAGTCCAAAGAAATGCAGATCAGGTGAATTGGCCATGGGAGTGGGTTGCTCTTTGGAGGGGGTTGGCGTGGAATGGTTGGGCAAAAGGGTCTGTTTCCACAGTGTAGGAAATCTAAAATAATCATAGTGCTCAGCATTGATGTTGGATCCTGTGGCGGCTAGACTGCTCTGCGGCAGGTTATGGGGAACCAATAAAAGGAAAACTAAAAATTGACGACATCATCACCGATCTGCCTGCTGCAGATACACTCCTCCATTTCATATATCGGTAAGAATGGTCACTGCACAGTCCTAATGGGGAACAAGGGCTAACTTCACATTTTGCAGACCCTCCACACCGTGATATCTACTGAATGGTACAGACTTTAAACAGATTAAGCACCAATGACGATGCATCCATGAGGTATAATGGCCCATCAGCAGCAGCACAATCATATTCTGTACAAAACATACAGTCTGCAACTTCCTGGACAGACATAAATCCCACTATACAGTAACCACCACGGCCCGACAACTCTCCCACTGTACATTAACCATCACGGCCTGACATACCTCCCACTGTACCGTAACCATCACGGCCCGACATACCTCCCACTGTACAGTAAACACCACGGCCCGACATAACTCCCACTGTACAGTAACCATCACGGTCCAACTACTTCCCACTGTACAGTAACGATCACGGCCCGACATCTCTCCCACTGTACAGTAAACATCACGGCCCGGCATACCTCCCACAGTACAGTATCCATCACACACCCACATACCTCCAACTGTACAGTAACTGTCACGGCCAGACATACCTCCCACTGTACAGTAACCATCACAGCCCGACATATCCCCCCCCCCCCCCACTGTACAGTAATCATCACGGCCCGACATACCTCCCACTGTACCGTAACCATCACGGCCCGACATACCTCCCACTGTACAGTAAACACCACGGCCCGACATCACTCCCACTGTACAGTAACCATCACGGTCCAACTACTTCCCACTGTACAGTAACGATCACGGCCCGACATCTCTCCCACTGTACAGTAAACATCACGGCCCGGCATACCTCCCACAGTACAGTACCCATCACACACCCACATACCTCCAACTGTACAGGAACTGTCACGGCCAGATATACCTCCCACTGTACAGTAACCATCACGGCCCGACATACCTCCCACTGTACAGTAACCCTCACGGCCCGACATACACCCCAAGGTACAGTAACCATCACGGCCCGACTTACCCCCCCACTGTACAGTAACCATCATGGCCCGACATACCCCCCACTGTACAGTAACCGTTACGGCACGACATACCACACATTGTCTAGTAACCATCCCGGCCCGACATACCTCCCACTGTACAGTAACCATCACGACCTCACATACCTCCCACTGTACAGTAACCATCACAGCTCGACATACCTCCCACTGTACAGTAACCGTCACGGCCCGAGATACCTCCCACTGTACAGTAACTGTCACGACCCGACATACCGTCCACTGTACAGTAACCATCACGGCCCGACATACCTCCCACTGTACAGTAACTGTCACGGCCCGACATACCTCCCACTGTACAATAACCCTCACGGCCCGACATACACCCCAAGGTACAGGAAGCATCACGGCCCGACATACCCCCCACTGTACAGTAACCTTCATGGCCCAACATACCCCCCACTGTACAGTAACTGTTACGGCACGACATACCACACATTGTATAGTAACCATCCCGGCCCGACATTCCTCCCACTGTACAGTAACCATCACGACCTCACATACCTCCCACTGTACAGTAACCATCACAGCTCGACATACCTCCCACTGTACAGTAACCGTCACGGCCCGAGATACCTCCCACTGTACAGTAACTGTCACGGCCCGACATACCGTCCACTGTACAGTAACCTTCACGGGCCGACATATCTCCCACTGTACAGTAACCATCACGGCCCGACATACTTCCACTTTACAGTAACCATCGCGACCCGACATACCGCCCACTGTACAGTAACCATCACGGCCAGGCATCACTCCCACTGTATAGTAACCATCACAGCCAGACATAGCTCCCACTGTACAGTAATCATCACGGCCCGACATACCTCCCACTGTACAGTAAACATCACGGGCCGACATAGCTCCCACTGTACAGTAACCATCACGGCCCGACATACTTCCACTTTACACTAACCATCGCGACCAGACATACCACCCACTGTACAGTAACCATCACGGCCCGACATGCATCCCTCTGTACAGTAACCATCACACCCCGACATACCTTCACCTGTACAGTAACTTTCATGGCCTGACATAACTCCCACTGCACAGTAACCATCACGGCCCGACATACCTCAAACTGTACAGTAACCGTCAGGGAGAGACATACCTCCCACTGTACCGTAATTATCACGGCCCGACATACCTTCCACTGTAGAGTAAGCATCACGGCCCGACATATCCCCCCTTGTACAGTAACCATCACGGCCCGACATACCTCCCACTGTAGAGTTAGCATCACGGCCCGACATACCCCCCTTGTACAGTAACCATCACGGCCCGAAATTCCTCTCACTGTAGAGTAAGCATCACGGTCCGACATGCATCCCACTGTACAGTAACCATCACACATCGACATACCTCCCACTGTAGTGTAACCATCACAGCTCGACATTCCTCCTACTGTACAGTCATTGTCACACGGCCCAACATACCTCCCACTATACAGTCACTGTCATGGCTCGACGTACTTCCCACTGTAAAGTAACAGTCACAGCTCGACATACCTCCCACTGTACAGTAACCATCATGGCCCAACATACATCTTATTGTACAGTAACCATCACGGCCAGACATACCTCCCACTGTAGAGTAAACATCACAGCTCGACATATCTCCTATTGTACAGTCACTGTCACACGGCCCAACATATCTCACACTGTACAGTCACAGTCATGGCCCGACATACCTCCCACTGTACAGGAACCATCAAGGCCCGACATACCCCCCACTGTACAGTAACCATCACGGCCCATCATACCTCCCACTGTACAGTAACTGTCACAGCTCGATATACCTCCCACTGTACAGTAAGCATCATGGCCCAACATACCTCCCACTGTACAGTCACTGTCATGGCTCGACTACCTCCCACTGTACAGTAACCTTTATGGCCTGACATACCTCCCACAGCACAGTAACCATCACGGCTCGACATACCTCCCACTGTACAGTAACCATCACGGCCCGACATGCCTCCCACTGTACAGTAACCACCACGGCCCGAGATACCGCCCACTGTACAGTAACTGTCACAGCTCGACATACCTCCCACTGTACAGTAACCATCACGGCCTGACATAACTCCCACTGTACAGTAACCATCACGGCCCGACATACCTCCCACTGTACAGTAACCATCACGGCCCATCATACCTCCCACTGTACAGTAACTGTCACAGCTCGACATACGTCCCACTGTACATTAACCATCACGGCCTGACATACCACCCACTGTACAGTAACTATCACGGCCCGACATACCTTCCACTGTAGAGTAAGCATCACGGCCCGAAATATCCCCCCTTGTACAGTAACCATCACGGCCCGACATACCTCCCACTGTAGAGTTAGTATCACGGCCCGACATAGCCCCCTTGTACTGTAACCATCACGGCCCGACATTCCTCCCACTGTAGAGTAAGCATCACGGTCCGACATACCTCCCACTGTACAGTAACCATCACACCTCGACATACCTCCCACTGTAGAGTAACCATCACAGCTCGACATTCCTCCTACTGTACAGTCATTGTCACACGGCCCAACATACCTCCCACTGTACAGTCACTGTCATGGCTCGACGTACTTCCCACTGTACAGGAAGCATCACGACTCAACATACCTCCCACTGTACAGTAAACATCACAGCCCGACATACCTTCCACTATACAGTAACCATCACGGCCCGACATGCCCCCCACTGTACAGTAACCATCACGGCCCATCATACCTCCCACTGTACAGTAACTGTCACAGCTCGACATACCCCCCACTGTACAGTAACCATCACAGCCCAACATACCTCCCACTGTACAGTCACTGTCATGGATCGACATACCTCCCACTGTACAGTAACCTTTATGGCCTGACATACCTCCCACTGTACAGTAACCATCACGGTCCGACATACCTCCCACTGTAGAGTAACCATCACAGCTCGACATATCTCCTATTGTACAGTCACTGTCACACGGCCCAACATACCTCACACTATACAGTCACAGTCATGGCCCGACATACCTCCCACTGTACAGTAACCATCACGGCCCGACATGCCCCCCACTGTACAGTAACCATCATGGCCCGTCATACCTCCCACTGTACAGTCACTATCACACGGCCCAGCATACCTCCCACTGTACAGTAACTGTCACAGCTCGACAGACCTCCCACTGTACATTCACCTTCACGGCCCAACATACCTCCCACTGTACAGTAACCGTCACGACCCGACATACCTCCCGCTGCACAGTAACCATCACACCCTGACATACCTCCCTCTGTACAGTAACCAGAACACCCCGACATACCTCGCACTGCACAGTAACCATCATGGCCCGACATACCTAAAACTGTACAGTAACCATCACTGAGAGACATACCTCCCACTGTACAGTAAACATCACGGCCCGACAGACCCCCACTGTACAGTAAGCATCACGGCCCGGCATACCTCCCAGAGCACAGTATCCATCACGGCTCGACATATCTCCCATTGTACAGTAACCATCACACCTCGACATACCTCGCACTGCACAGTAACCATCATGGCCCGACATACCTCCCACTGTACAGTAACCATCACGGCTTGACATACCCCCCACTGTTCAGTAACCATCACGGCCCATCATACCTCCCACTGTACAGTAACTGTCACAGCTCGACATACCTCCCACTGTACAGTAACCATCACGGCCCAACATACCTCCCACTGGACAGTCACTGTCAGGGATCGACATACCTCCCACTGTACAGTAACCTTTATGGCCTGACATACCTCCCACTGTACAGTAACCATCACGGTCCGACATACCTCCCACTGTAGAGTAATCATCACAGCTCGACATATCTCCTATTGTACAGTCACTGTCACACGGCCCAACATACCTCACACTATACAGTCTCAGTCATGTACCGACATACCTCCCATTGTTCAGGAACCATCACGGCCCGTCCTACCTCCCACTGTACAGTCACTGTCACAGCTCGACATACCTCCCACTGTAAAGTAACCATCACGGCCCAACATACCTCCCACTGTACACTAACCATCACGACCCGACATACTCACCACTGTACCATAACCATCACGGCCCGACATACCTCCCACTGTACAGTAACTGTCACAGCTCGACATACCTCCCAATGTACATTCACCATCACGGCCCAAAATACCTCCCACTGTACAGTAACACTCACGACCCGACATACCTCCCACTGCACAGTAACCATCACACCCCGACGTACCTCGCACTGCACAGTAACCATCATGGCCCGACATTCCTCTCACTGTACAGTAAACATCACGGCCCGACATACCTCCCACTGTACAGTAACCATCACGGTCTGACATACCTCCCACTGTACATCAACCATCACGGTCTGACATACCTCCCATTGTACAGTAACTGTCACGGCCCGACATATCTCCCAATGTACAGCAACCATCACGAACCGACATACCTCCCACTGTACAGTAACTGTCACAGCTCGACATACCTCCCACTGTAAAGTAACCATCACGGCCCAACATACCTCCCACTGTACACTAACCATCACGACCCGACATACCTCCCACTGTACCATAACCATCACGGCCCGACATACCTCCCACTGTACAGTAACTGTCACAGCTCGACATACCTCCCAATGTACATTCACCATCACGGCCCAAAATACCTCCCACTGTACAGTAACAGTCACGACCCGACATACCTCCCACTGCACAGTAACCATCACACCCCGACGTACCTCGCACTGCACAGTAACCATCATGGCCCGACATACCTCTCACTGTACAGTAAACATCACGGCCCGACATACCTCCCACTGTACAGTAACCATCACGGTCTGACATACCTCCCACTGTACATCAACCATCACGGTCTGACATACCTCCCATTGTACAGTAACTCTCACGGCCCGACATATCTCCCAATGTACAGCAACCATCACGGACCGACATACCTCCCACTGTACAGTAACCATCACAGCCCAACATACCTCCCACTGTACAGTCACTGTCATGGATCGACATACCTCCCACTGTACAGTAACCTTTATGGCCTGACATACCTCCCACTGTACAGTAACCATCACGGTCCGACATACCTCCCACTGTAGAGTAACCATCACAGCTCGACATATCTCCTATTGTACAGTCACTGTCACACGGCCCAACATACCTCACACTATACAGTCACAGTCATGGCCCGACATACCTCCCACTGTACAGTAACCATCACGGCCCGACATGCCCCCCACTGTACAGTAACCATCACGGCCCGTCATACCTCCCACTGTACAGTCACTATCACACGGCCCAGCATACCTCCCACTGTACAGTAACTGTCACAGCTCGACAGACCTCCCACTGTACATTCACCTTCACGGCCCAACATACCTCCCACTGTACAGTAACCGTCACGACCCGACATACCTCCCGCTGCACAGTAACCATCACACCCTGACATACCTCCCTCTGTACAGTAACCAGAACACCCCGACATACCTCGCACTGCACAGTAACCATCATGGCCCGACATACCTAAAACTGTACAGTAACCATCACTGAGAGACATACCTCCCACTGTACAGTAAACATCACGGCCCGACAGACCCCCACTGTACAGTAAGCATCACGGCCCGGCATACCTCCCAGAGCACAGTAACCATCACGGCTCGACATACCTCCCATTGTACAGTAACCATCACACCCCGACATACCTCGCACTGCACAGTAACCATCATGGCCCGACATACCTCCCACTGTACAGTAACCATCACGGCTTGACATACCCCCCACTGTTCAGTAACCATCACGGCCCATCATACCTCCCACTGTACAGTAACTGTCACAGCTCGACATACCTCCCACTGTACAGTAACCATCACGGCCCAACATACCTCCCACTGTACAGTCACTGTCATGGATCGACATACCTCCCACTGTACAGTAACCTTTATGGCCTGACATACCTCCCACTGTACAGTAACCATCACGGTCCGACATACCTCCCACTGTAGAGTAATCATCACAGCTCGACATATCTCCTATTGTACAGTCACTGTCACACGGCCCAACATACCTCACACTATACAGTCTCAGTCATGTACCGACATACCTCCCATTGTTCAGTAACCATCACGGCCCGTCCTACCTCCCACTGTACAGTCACTGTCACACGGCCCAGCATCCCTCCCACTGTACAGTAACTGTCACAGCTCGACATACCTCCCACTGTAACGTAACCATCACGGCCCAACATACCTCCCACTGTACACTAACCATCACGACCCGACATACTCACCACTGTACCATAACCATCACGGCCCGACATACCTCCCACTGTACAGTAACTGTCACAGCTCGACATACCTCCCAATGTACATTCACCATCACGGCCCAAAATACCTCCCACTGTACAGTAACAGTCACGACCCGACATACCTCCCACTGCACAGTAACCATCACACCCCGACGTACCTCGCACTGCACAGTAACCATCATGGCCCGACATACCTCTCACTGTACAGTAAACATCACGGCCCGACATACCTCCCACTGTACAGTAACCATCCTGGCCTGACATACCTCCCACTGTATTTTAACCATCACGGCCCAACATACCTCCCATTGTACAGCAACCATCACGGACCGACATACCTCCCACTGTACAGTAACCATCACGGCCCGACATACCTCCCAATGTACAGTAACCATCGCGACCCGACATACGGCCCACTGTACAGTAACCATCACAGCCCGACATACCTCCCGCTGTACAGTAACCATCACGGTCCGACATACCTCCCACTGTAGAGTAACCATCACAGCTCGACATATCTCCTATTGTACAGTCACTGTCACACGGCCCAACATACCTCACACTATACAGTCACAGTCATGGCCCGACATACCTCCCACTGTACAGTAACCATCACGGCCCGACATGCCCCCCACTGTACAGTAACCATCACGGCCCGTCATACCTCCCACTGTACAGTCACTATCACACGGCCCAGCATACCTCCCACTGTACAGTAACTGTCACAGCTCGACAGACCTCCCACTGTACATTCACCTTCACGGCCCAACATACCTCCCACTGTACAGTAACCGTCACGACCCGACATACCTCCCGCTGCACAGTAACCATCACACCCTGACATACCTCCCTCTGTACAGTAACCAGAACACCACGACATACCTCGCACTGCACAGTAACCATCATGGCCCGACATACCTAAAACTGTACAGTAACCATCACTGAGAGACATACCTCCCACTGTACAGTAAACATCACGGCCCGACAGACCCCCACTGTACAGTAAGCATCACGGCCCGGCATACCTCCCAGAGCACAGTAACCATCACGGCTCGACATACCTCCCATTGTACAGTAACCATCACACCCCGACATACCTCGCACTGCACAGTAACCATCATGGCCCGACATACCTCCCACTGTACAGTAACCATCACGGCTTGACATACCCCCCACTGTTCAGTAACCATCACGGCCCATCATACCTCCCACTGTACAGTAACTGTCACAGCTCGACATACCTCCCACTGTACAGTAACCATCACGGCCCAACATACCTCCCACTGGACAGTCACTGTCAGGGATCGACATACCTCCCACTGTACAGTAACCTTTATGGCCTGACATACCTCCAACTGTACAGTAACCATCACGGTCCGACATACCTCCCACTGTACAGTAACCATCACGGTCCGACATACATCCCACTGTAGAGTAATCATCACAGCTCGACATATCTCCTATTGTACAGTCACTGTCACACGGCCCAACATACCTCACACTATACAGTCTCAGTCATGTACCGACATACCTCCCATTGTTCAGTAACCATCACGGCCCGTCCTACCTCCCACTGTACAGTCACTGTCACAGCTCGACATACCTCCCACTGTAAAGTAACCATCACGGCCCAACATACCTCCCACTGTACACTAACCATCACGACCCGACATATTCACCACTGTACCATAACCATCACGGCCCGACATACCTCCCACTGTACAGTAACTGTCACAGCTCGACATACCTCCCAATGTACATTCACCATCACGGCCCAAAATACCTCCCACTGTACAGGAACAGTCACGACCCGACATACCTCCCACTGCACAGTAACCATCACACCCCGACGTACCTCGCACTGCACAGTAACCATCATGGCCCGACATTCCTCTCACTGTACAGTAAACATCACGGCCCGACATACCTCCCACTGTACAGTAACCATCACGGTCTGACATACCTCCCACTGTACATCAACCATCACGGTCTGACATACCTCCCATTGTACAGTAACTGTCACGGCCCGACATATCTCCCAATGTACAGCAACCATCACGAACCGACATACCTCCCACTGTACAGTAACTGTCACAGCTCGACATACCTCCCACTGTAAAGTAACCATCACGGCCCAACATACCTCCCACTGTACACTAACCATCACGACCCGACATACCTCCCACTGTACCATAACCATCACGGCCCGACATACCTCCCACTGTACAGTAACTGTCACAGCTCGACATACCTCCCAATGTACATTCACCATCACGGCCCAAAATACCTCCCACTGTACAGTAACAGTCACGACCCGACATACCTCCCACTGCACAGTAACCATCACACCCCGACGTACCTCGCACTGCACAGTAACCATCATGGCCCGACATACCTCTCACTGTACAGTAAACATCACGGCCCGACATACCTCCCACTGTACAGTAACCATCACGGTCTGACATACCTCCCACTGTACATCAACCATCACGGTCTGACATACCTCCCATTGTACAGTAACTCTCACGGCCCGACATATCTCCCAATGTACAGCAACCATCACGGACCGACATACCTCCCACTGTACAGTAACCATCACAGCCCAACATACCTCCCACTGTACAGTCACTGTCATGGATCGACATACCTCCCACTGTACAGTAACCTTTATGGCCTGACATACCTCCCACTGTACAGTAACCATCACGGTCCGACATACCTCCCACTGTAGAGTAACCATCACAGCTCGACATATCTCCTATTGTACAGTCACTGTCACACGGCCCAACATACCTCACACTATACAGTCACAGTCATGGCCCGACATACCTCCCACTGTACAGTAACCATCACGGCCCGACATGCCCCCCACTGTACAGTAACCATCACGGCCCGTCATACCTCCCACTGTACAGTCACTATCACACGGCCCAGCATACCTCCCACTGTACAGTAACTGTCACAGCTCGACAGACCTCCCACTGTACATTCACCTTCACGGCCCAACATACCTCCCACTGTGCAGTAACCGTCACGACCCGACATACCTCCCGCTGCACAGTAACCATCACACCCTGACATACCTCCCTCTGTACAGTAACCAGAACACCCCGACATACCTCGCACTGCACAGTAACCATCATGGCCCGACATACCTAAAACTGTACAGTAACCATCACTGAGAGACATACCTCCCACTGTACAGTAAACATCACGGCCCGACAGACCCCCACTGTACAGTAAGCATCACGGCCCGGCATACCTCCCAGAGCACAGTAACCATCACGGCTCGACATACCTCCCATTGTACAGTAACCATCACACCCCGACATACCTCGCACTGCACAGTAACCATCACGGCTTGACATACCCCCCACTGTTCAGTAACCATCACGGCCCATCATACCTCCCACTGTACAGTAACTGTCACAGCTCGACATACCTCCCACTGTACAGTAACCATCACGGCCCAACATACCTCCCACTGTACAGTCACTGTCATGGATCGACATACCTCCCACTGTACAGTAACCTTTATGGCCTGACATACCTCCCACTGTACAGTAACCATCACGGTCCGACATACCTCCCACTGTAGAGTAATCATCACAGCTCGACATATCTCCTATTGTACAGTCACTGTCACACGGCCCAACATACCTCACACTATACAGTCTCAGTCATGTACCGACATACCTCCCATTGTTCAGTAACCATCACGGCCCGTCCTACCTCCCACTGTACAGTCACTGTCACACGGCCCAGCATCCCTCCCACTGTACAGTAACTGTCACAGCTCGACATACCTCCCACTGTAAAGTAACCATCACGGCCCAACATACCTCCCACTGTACACTAACCATCACGACCCGACATACTCACCACTGTACCATAACCATCACGGCCCGACATACCTCCCACTGTACAGTAACTGTCACAGCTCGACATACCTCCCAATGTACATTCACCATCACGGCCCAAAATACCTCCCACTGTACAGTAACAGTCACGACCCGACATACCTCCCACTGCACAGTAACCATCACACCCCGACGTACCTCGCACTGCACAGTAACCATCATGGCCCGACATACCTCTCACTGTACAGTAAACGTCACGGCCCGACATACCTCCCACTGTACAGTAACCATCCTGGCCTGACATACCTCCCACTGTATTTTAACCATCACGGCCCAACATACCTCCCATTGTACAGCAACCATCACGGACCGACATACCTCCCACTGTACAGTAACCATCACGGCCCGACATACCTCCCAATGTACAGTAACCATCGCGACCCGACATACCGCCCACTGTACAGTAACCATCACAGCCCGACATACCTCCCACTGTACAGTAACCATCACGGCCCGACACGCCTCCCACTGTACAGTAACCATCACACCCCGACATACCTCCACCTGTACAGTAACCTTCATGGCCCGACATACCTCCCACTGCACAGTTACCTTCACGGCCCGACATACCTCAAACCGTACAGTAACCGTCAGAGAGAGACATACCTCCCACTGTACAGTAACCATCACGGCCCGACATACCACCCACTGTACAGTAACTATCACGGCCCGACATACCTCCCACTGGAGAGTTAGCATCACGGCCCGACATACCCCCCCCCCTTGTACAGTAACCATCACGGCCCGACATTCCTCTCACTGTATAGTAAGCATCACGGTCCGACATACCTCCCACTGTACAGTAACCATCACACCTCGACATTCCTCCTACTGTACAGTCATTGTCACACGGCCCAACATACCTCCCACTATACAGTGACTGTAATGGCTCGACGTACTTCCCACTGTAAAGTAACAGTCACAGCTCGACATACCTCCCACTGTCCAGTAACCATCATGGCCCAACATACATCTTATTGTACATAACCATCACGGCCAGACATACCTCCCACTGTTGAGTAACCATCACAGCTCGACATATCTCCTATTGTACAGTCACTGTCACACGGCCCAACATAGCTCACACTGTACAGTCACAGTCATGGCCCGACATGCCTCCCACTGTACAGTAACCATCACGGCCTGACATGCCCCCCACTGTACAGTAACCATCACGGCCCGTCATACCTCCACCTGTGCTGTCAATGTCACACGGCCCAGCATACCTCCCACTGTACAGTAACGTTGACAGCTCGACATACCTCCCACTGTACAGTAACCTTTATGGCCTGACATACCTCCCAGTGTACAGTAACCATCACGGCCAGACATACCTCCCACTGTAGAGTAACCATCACACCTCGACATATCTCCTATTGTACAGTCACTGTCACACGGCCCAACATACCTCACATTATACAGTCACAGTCATGGCCCGACATACCTCCCACTGTACAGTAACCATCACGGCCTGACATGCCCCCCACTGTGCAGTAACCATCACGGCCCGTCATACCTCCACCTGTACTGTCAATGTCACACGGCCCAGCATACCTCCCACTGTACAGTAACGTTCACAGCTCGACATACCTCCCACTGTACATTCACCATCACGGCCCAACATACCTCCCACTGTACAGCAACCGTCACGACCCGACATACCTCCCACTGCACAGTAACCATCACACCCCGACATACCTCCCTCTGTATAGTAACCATCACACCCCGACATACCTTGCACTGCACAGTAACCATCATGGCCCGACATACCTAAAACTGTACAGTTAACATCACGGCCCGACAGACCTCCCACTGTACAGTAAGCATCACTGCCCGGCATACCTCCCACAGCACAGCAACCATCACGGCTCGACATACCTCCCATTGTACAGTAACCATCACGGCCCGACATACCTCCCACTGTGCAGTAACCTTTATGGTCTGACATACCTCCCACTGTACAGTTGCCATCACGGCCCGACATACCTCCCACTGTAGAGTAACCATCACAGCTCGACATATCTCCTATTGTACAGTCAATGTCACACGGCCCAACATACCTCACACTATACAGTCACAGTCATGGCCCGACATATCCCCCCTTGTACAGTAACCATCACGGCCCGACTTACCCACCACTGTACAGTAACCATCACAGCCTGACATACCTCCCACTGTACAGTAACCATCACGGCCCGACATGCTTCCCACTGTACAGTAACCATCACACCCCGACATACCTCCACCTGTACAGTAACCTTCATGGCCCGAAATACCTCCCACGGCACAGTAACCTTCACGGCCCGACATACCTCAAACCATACAGTAACCGTCAGATAGAGTCTTACCTCCCACAGTAGAGTAACCATCACGGCCTGACATACCTCCCACTGTACAGTAAACATTATGGCCTGACATACCTCCCACTGTACAGTAACCATCACGGTCCGACATACCTCCCATTGTAGATTAACAATTACAGCTCGACATTCCTCCTACTGTACAGTCACTGTCACACGGCCCAACATCCCTCCCACTGTACAGTCACTGTCATGGCTCGACGTACTTCCCACTGTACAGTAACCATCACGGCCTGACATACCTCCCACTGTACAGTAACCATCACGATCCAACATACCTCCCACTGTACAGTAAACATTATTGCCCGACATACCTTCCACTGTACAGTAACCATCACGGCCTGACATACCTCCCACTGTACAGTAACCATCACGACCCAACATACCTCCCACTGTACAGTAAACATCATAGCCCGACATACCTTCCACTGTACAGTAACCATCATGGCCCGACATACCTCCCACTGTAGAGTAACCATCACGGCCCGACACACCTCCCACTGTACAGTAACAGTCACAGCTCGACATACCTCCCACTTTACATTAACCATCATGGTCTTTCATGCCGTCCACTGTACAGTAACTATTAAGGCCTGACATATCTCCCACTGTACAGTAACCATCCTGGCCTGACATACCTCCCACTGTATTTTAACCATCATGGCCCGACATACCTCCCACTGTAAAGTAACAGTCACAGCTCGACATACCTCCCACTGTACAGTAACCATCATGGCCCAACATACATCTTATTGTACAGTAACCATCACGGCCAGACATACCTCCCACTGTAGAGTAACCATCACAGCTCGACATTCCTCCTACTGTACAGTCATTGTCACACGGCACAACATACCTCCCACTGTACAGTCACTGTCATGGCTCGACGTACTTCCCACTGTACAGGAAGCATCACGACTCAACATACCTCCCACTGTACAGTAAACATCACAGCCCGACATACCTTCCACTATACAGTAACCATCACGGCCCGACATGCCCCCCACTGTACAGTAACCATCACGGCCCATCATACCTCCCACTGTACAGTAACTGTCACAGCTCGACATACCCCCCACTGTACAGTAACCATCACAGCCCAACATACCTCCCACTGGACAGTCACTGTCATGGATCGACATACCTCCCACTGTACAGTAACCTTTATGGCCTGACATACCTCCCACTGTACAGTAACCATCACGGTCCGACATACCTCCCACTGTAGAGTAACCATCACAGCTCGACATATCTCCTATTGTACAGTCACTGTCACACGGCCCAACATACCTCACACTATACAGTCACAGTCATGGCCCGACATACCTCCCACTGTACAGTAACCATCACCGCCCGACATGCCCCCCACTGTACAGTAACCATCACGGCCCGTCATACCTCCCACTGTACAGTCACTATCACACGGCCCAGCATACCTCCCACTGTACAGTAACTGTCACAGCTCGACAGACCTCCCACTGTACATTCACCTTCACGGCCCAACATACCTCCCACTGTACAGTAACCGTCACGACCCGACATACCTCCCGCTGCACAGTAACCATCACACCCTGACATACCTCCCTCTGTACAGTAACCAGAACACCCCGACATACCTCGCACTGCACAGTAACCATCATGGCCCGACATACCTAAAACTGTACAGTAACCATCACTGAGAGACATACCTCCCACTGTACAGTAAACATCACGGCCCGACAGACCCCCACTGTACAGTAAGCATCACGGCCCGGCATACCTCCCAGAGCACAGTAACCATCACGGCTCGACATACCTCCCATTGTACAGTAACCATCACACCCCGACATACCTCGCACTGCACAGTAACCATCATGGCCCGACATACCTCCCACTGTACAGTAACCATCACGGCTTGACATACCCCCCACTGTTCAGTAACCATCACGGCCCATCATACCTCCCACTGTACAGTAACTGTCACAGCTCGACATACCTCCCACTGTACAGTAACCATCACGGCCCAACATACCTCCCACTGGACAGTCACTGTCAGGGATCGACATACCTCCCACTGTACAGTAACCTTTATGGCCTGACATACCTCCCACTGTACAGTAACCATCACGGTCCGACATACCTCCCACTGTAGAGTAATCATCACAGCTCGACATATCTCCTATTGTACAGTCACTGTCACACGGCCCAACATACCTCACACTATACAGTCTCAGTCATGTACCGACATACCTCCCATTGTTCAGGAACCATCACGGCCCGTCCTACCTCCCACTGTACAGTCACTGTCACAGCTCGACATACCTCCCACTGTAAAGTAACCATCACGGCCCAACATACCTCCCACTGTACACTAACCATCACGACCCGACATATTCACCACTGTACCATAACCATCACGGCCCGACATACCTCCCACTGTACAGTAACTGTCACAGCTCGACATACCTCCCAATGTACATTCACCATCACGGCCCAAAATACCTCCCACTGTACAGTAACAGTCACGACCCGACATACCTCCCACTGCACAGTAACCATCACACCCCGACGTACCTCGCACTGCACAGTAACCATCATGGCCCGACATTCCTCTCACTGTACAGTAAACATCACGGCCCGACATACCTCCCACTGTACAGTAACCATCACGGTCTGACATACCTCCCACTGTACATCAACCATCACGGTCTGACATACCTCCCATTGTACAGTAACTGTCACGGCCCGACATATCTCCCAATGTACAGCAACCATCACGAACCGACATACCTCCCACTGTACAGTAACTGTCACAGCTCGACATACCTCCCACTGTAAAGTAACCATCACGGCCCAACATACCTCCCACTGTACACTAACCATCACGACCCGACATACCTCCCACTGTACCATAACCATCACGGCCCGACATACCTCCCACTGTACAGTAACTGTCACAGCTCGACATACCTCCCAATGTACATTCACCATCACGGCCCAAAATACCTCCCACTGTACAGGAACAGTCACGACCCGACATACCTCCCACTGCACAGTAACCATCACACCCCGACGTACCTCGCACTGCACAGTAACCATCATGGCCCGACATTCCTCTCACTGTACAGTAAACATCACGGCCCGACATACCTCCCACTGTACAGTAACCATCACGGTCTGACATACCTCCCACTGTACATCAACCATCACGGTCTGACATACCTCCCATTGTACAGTAACTGTCACGGCCCGACATATCTCCCAATGTACAGCAACCATCACGAACCGACATACCTCCCACTGTACAGTAACTGTCACAGCTCGACATACCTCCCACTGTAAAGTAACCATCACGGCCCAACATACCTCCCACTGTACACTAACCATCACGACCCGACATACCTCCCACTGTACCATAACCATCACGGCCCGACATACCTCCCACTGTACAGTAACTGTCACAGCTCGACATACCTCCCAATGTACATTCACCATCACGGCCCAAAATACCTCCCACTGTACAGTAACAGTCACGACCCGACATACCTCCCACTGCACAGTAACCATCACACCCCGACGTACCTCGCACTGCACAGTAACCATCATGGCCCGACATACCTCTCACTGTACAGTAAACATCACGGCCCGACATACCTCCCACTGTACAGTAACCATCACGGTCTGACATACCTCCCACTGTACATCAACCATCACGGTCTGACATACCTCCCATTGTACAGTAACTCTCACGGCCCGACATATCTCCCAATGTACAGCAACCATCACGGACCGACATACCTCCCACTGTACAGTAACCATCACAGCCCAACATACCTCCCACTGTACAGTCACTGTCATGGATCGACATACCTCCCACTGTACAGTAACCTTTATGGCCTGACATACCTCCCACTGTACAGTAACCATCACGGTCCGACATACCTCCCACTGTAGAGTAACCATCACAGCTCGACATATCTCCTATTGTACAGTCACTGTCACACGGCCCAACATACCTCACACTATACAGTCACAGTCATGGCCCGACATACCTCCCACTGTACAGTAACCATCACGGCCCGACATGCCCCCCACTGTACAGTAACCATCACGGCCCGTCATACCTCCCACTGTACAGTCACTATCACACGGCCCAGCATACCTCCCACTGTACAGTAACTGTCACAGCTCGACAGACCTCCCACTGTACATTCACCTTCACGGCCCAACATACCTCCCACTGTACAGTAACCGTCACGACCCGACATACCTCCCGCTGCACAGTAACCATCACACCCTGACATACCTCCCTCTGTACAGTAACCAGAACACCCCGACATACCTCGCACTGCACAGTAACCATCATGGCCCGACATACCTAAAACTGTACAGTAACCATCACTGAGAGACATACCTCCCACTGTACAGTAAACATCACGGCCCGACAGACCCCCACTGTACAGTAAGCATCACGGCCCGGCATACCTCCCAGAGCACAGTAACCATCACGGCTCGACATACCTCCCATTGTACAGTAACCATCACACCCGACATACCTCGCACTGCACAGTAACCATCATGGCCCGACATACCTCCCACTGTACAGTAACCATCACGGCTTGACATACCCCCCACTGTTCAGTAACCATCACGGCCCATCATACCTCCCACTGTACAGTAACTGTCACAGCTCGACATACCTCCCACTGTACAGTAACCATCACGGCCCAACATACCTCCCACTGTACAGTCACTGTCATGGATCGACATACCTCCCACTGTACAGTAACCTTTATGGCCTGACATACCTCCCACTGTACAGTAACCATCACGGTCCGACATACCTCCCACTGTAGAGTAATCATCACAGCTCGACATATCTCCTATTGTACAGTCACTGTCACACGGCCCAACATACCTCACACTATACAGTCTCAGTCATGTACCGACATACCTCCCATTGTTCAGTAACCATCACGGCCCGTCCTACCTCCCACTGTACAGTCACTGTCACACGGCCCAGCATACCTCCCACTGTACAGTAACTGTCACAGCTCGACATACCTCCCACTGTAAAGTAACCATCACGGCCCAACATACCTCCCACTGTACACTAACCATCACGACCCGACATACTCACCACTGTACCATAACCATCACGGCCCGACATACCTCCCACTGTACAGTAACTGTCACAGCTCGACATACCTCCCAATGTACATTCACCATCACGGCCCAAAATACCTCCCACTGTACAGTAACAGTCACGACCCGACATACCTCCCACTGCACAGTAACCATCACACCCCGACGTACCTCGCACTGCACAGTAACCATCATGGCCCGACATACCTCTCACTGTACAGTAAACATCACGGCCCGACATACCTCCCACTGTACAGTAACCATCCTGGCCTGACATACCTCCCACTGTATTTTAACCATCACGGCCCAACATACCTCCCATTGTACAGCAACCATCACGGACCGACATACCTCCCACTGTACAGTAACCATCACGGCCCGACATACCTCCCAATGTACAGTAACCATCGCGACCCGACATACCGCCCACTGTACAGTAACCATCACAGCCCGACATACCTCCCACTGTACAGTAACCATCACGGCCCGACACGCCTCCCACTGTACAGTAACCATCACACCCCGACATACCTCCACCTGTACAGTAACCTTCATGGCCCGACATACCTCCCACTGCACAGTTACCTTCATGGCCCGACATACCTCAAACCGTACAGTAACCGTCAGAGAGAGACATACCTCCCACTGTACAGTAACCATCACGGCCCGACATACCACCCACTGTACAGTAACTATCACGGCCCGACATACCTCCCACTGGAGAGTTAGCATCACGGCCCGACATACCCCCCCCTTGTACAGTAACCATCACGGCCCGACATTCCTCTCACTGTATAGTAAGCATCACGGTCCGACATACCTCCCACTGTACAGTAACCATCACACCTCGACATTCCTCCTACTGTACAGTCATTGTCACACGGCCCAACATACCTCCCACTATGCAGTGACTGTAATGGCTCGACGTAGTTCCCACTGTAAAGGAACAGTCACAGCTCGACATACCTCCCACTGTCCAGTAACCATCATGGCCCAACATACATCTTATTGTACATAACCATCACGGGCAGACATACCTCCCACTGTTGAGTAACCATCACAGCTCGACATATCTCCTATTGTACAGTCACTGTCACACGGCCCAACATAGCTCACACTGTACAGTCACAGTCATGGCCCGACATGCCTCCCACTGTACAGTAACCATCACGGCCCGACATGCCCCCCACTGTACAGTAACCATCACGGCCCGTCATACCTCCACCTGTGCTGTCAATGTCACACGGCCCAGCATACCTCCCACTGTACAGTAACGTTGACAGCTCGACATACCTCCCACTGTACAGTAACCTTTATGGCCTGACATACCTCCCAGTGTACAGTAACCATCACGGCCAGACATACCTCCCACTGTAGAGTAACCATCACACCTCGACATATCTCCTATTGTACAGTCACTGTCACACGGCCCAACATACCTCACATTATACAGTCACAGTCATGGCCCGACATACCTCCCACTGTACAGTAACCATCACGGCCTGACATGCCCCCCACTGTGCAGTAACCATCACGGCCCGTCATACCTCCACCTGTACTGTCAATGTCACACGGCCCAGCATACCTCCCACTGTACAGTAACGTTCACAGCTCGACATACCTCCCATTGTACAGTAACTGTCACGGCCCGACATATCTCCCACTGTACAGCAACCGTCACGACCCGACATACCTCCCACTGCACAGTAACCATCACACCCCGACATACCTCCCTCTGTATAGTAACCATCACACCCCGACATACCTCGCACTGCACAGTAACCATCATGGCCCGACATACCTAAAACTGTACAGTTAACATCACGGCCCGACAGACCTCCCACTGTACAGTAAGCATCACTGCCCGGCATACCTCCCACAGCACAGCAACCATCACGGCTCGACATACCTCCCATTGTACAGTAACCATCACGGCCCGACATACCTCCCACTGTGCAGTAACCTTTATGGTCTGACATACCTCCCACTGTACAGTAACCATCACGGCCCGACATACCTCCCACTGTAGAGTAACCATCACAGCTCGACATATCTCCTATTGTACAGTCAATGTCACACGGCCCAACATACCTCACACTATACAGTCACAGTCATGGCCCGACATATCCCCCCTTGTACAGTAACCATCACGGCCCGACTTACCCACCACTGTACAGTAACCATCACAGCCTGACATACCTCCCACTGTACAGTAACCATCACGGCCCGACATGCTTCCCACTGTACAGTAACCATCACACCCCGACATACCTCCACCTGTACAGTAACCTTCATGGCCCGAAATACCTCCCACGGCACAGTAACCTTCACGGCCCGACATACCTCAAACCATACAGTAACCGTCAGATAGAGTCTTACCTCCCACAGTAGAGTAATCATCACGGCCTGACATACCTCCCACTGTACAGTAAACATTATGGCCTGACATACCTCCCACTGTACAGTAACCATCACGGTCCGACATACCTCCCATTGTAGATTAACAATTACAGCTCGACATTCCTCCTACTGTACAGTCACTGTCACACGGCCCAACATCCCTCCCACTGTACAGTCACTGTCATGGCTCGACGTACTTCCCACTGTACAGTAACCATCACGGCCTGACATACCTCCCACTGTACAGTAACCATCACGACCCAACATACCTCCCACTGTACAGTAAACATCATAGCCCGACATACCTTCCACTGTACAGTAACCATCATGGCCCGACATACCTCCCACTGTAGAGTAACCATCACGGCCCGACACACCTCCCACTGTACAGTAACAGTCACAGCTCGACATACCTCCCACTTTACATTAACCATCATGGTCTTTCATGCCGTCCACTGTACAGTAACTATTAAGGCCTGACATATCTCCCACTGTACAGTAACCATCCTGGCCTGACATACCTCCCACTGTATTTTAACCATCACGGCCCAACATACCTCCCATTGTACAGTAACCATCATGGCCCGACATACCTCCCACTGTAAAGTAACAGTCACAGCTCGACATACCTCCCACTGTACAGTAACCATCATGGCCCAACATACATCTTATTGTACAGTAACCATCACGGCCAGACATACCTCCCACTGTTGTGTAACCATCACAGCTCGACATATCTCCTATTGTACAGTCACTGTCACACGGCCCAACGTAGCTCACACTGTACAGTCAAAGTCATGGCCCGACATACCTCCCACTGTACAGTAACCATCACGGCCCGACATACCCCCCACTGTACAGTAACCATCACGGCCCGTCATACCTCCCACTGTACAGTCACTGTCACACGGCCCAGCATACCTCCCACTGTACAGTAACTGTCACAGCTCGACAAACCTCCCACTGTACAGTAACCATCACGGCCCAACATACCTCCCACTGTACAGTCACTGTCATGGCTCGACATACCTCCCACTGTACAGTAAACATTATGGCCTGACATAACCCCCCACTGTACAGTAACCATCACGGCGACAGATCCCCCACTGTACAGTAACCATCACGGCCCGACATACCTCCCACCGTACAGTAACTGTCACAGCTCGACATACCTCCCACTGTACATTCACCATCACGGCCCAACATACCTCCCACTGTACAGTCACTGTCATGGCTCGACATACCACCCACTGTACAGTAACCAAACCGGCCCGACTATCCTCCCACTGCATTGTAACCCTCACGACCCAACATACCTCCCACTGTACAGTAACCATCATGGTTCGACATTCTACCCACTGTACAGTAACCATCACGGCCCGACATACGCCCCACTGTACATTAACAATCACAGCCCGACATACCTCCTACTGTACTGTAACCATCACGGCCCGACATACCTCCCACTGTACAGTAACCATCACGGCCCAACATACCTCCCTCTGTACAGTCACTGTCATGGCTCGACATACATCCCACTGTACACTAACCATCACTGCCTGACATACCTCCACTGTACAGTAACCATCACAGCTCGACATACCTCCCACTGTAAAGTCACTGTCACACGGCCCAGCATACCTCCCACTGTACAGTCACTGTCATGGCTCGACATACCTCCCACTGTGCAGTAACAATCACGGCCTGACATACCTCCCAATGTACAGTAACCATTATAGCCTGACAGACCTCCCACTGTACTTTAGCCATCACGGCCCGACATACCTCCCACTGTACAGTAACCATCACGGCCCAACATACCCCCCACTGTATTGTAACCCTCACGGCCCAATATACCTCCCACTGTACAGTAACCATCACGGCCCAACATACCTCCCACTCTTCAGTAACCATCAAGAGCTCAGTGTTTCGTACTGCTGCCTCTCAGCACCAAAGTCCTAGGTTCAACTCCGGCCTTGGGTGTCTGTGTGGAGTTTGCACATTCTCCCACCGTCTGCGTGTGCTTGCGCCAGGTGCTCCGGTTTTCTCCCACCGTCTAAAGATGTGCAGGTCAGCCGAATTGGCCATACTAAATTGCCCACAGTGTTAGGGCAAATAGTCAGGGTTAAATGTAGGGCAGGCGAATGGATCTGGTTGGGTTGCTCTTCTGATGATTGGTTGGGCTGATGGACCTGTTTCCACAATGTAGGGAATCTAATCTAAACTCCAAGGTTCAAGTAGGAATATGATGGAATAGTCACTTGTCTGAATGAGTGCAACTCCAACAGTACTCTAGTATGGACTTACGAGCAACAGGCAACACAGTTGTGTGGGGAATATCCTGTCTCACAAACGTGATGGATTATTTTAAGGAAATGACAAAATTGATTGATGAGGGCATGGGGCTCGATGTTGGCCGTTTGGACCTTAGCATGGCCTTTGATATGGTTCCTTATGGCAGGCTCATACAGAAGATGAAGTGAAATGGGATCAGCGGTCAGTTAGTAAGATGGATAGAGAACTGCTTGGTCATAGAAGACAAAGTAGTGATGGAACAGTGTTTTTTGTGACTGGAGATGTATAAATAGATTGGTGGAGTTGCAAATATGAGGATGATTGCCAGAGAATACAGCAGGATCTAGGTCAGCTGCAGACTTGGACACAGAAAACACGGATGTAAGTTTATCTGGGCAGTTGCTACGTGATGCGTTTTAGAAGGTTTAATGCAGGAGAGCAGTATAAAGTGGATGGAAAACTTACTGGCCGCATCAACATCCGAAGTGATCTAGGTGTACAGCTCCTCAGTTCCCTGAAAGTGGCAACATGGGTGGATAGGGTGATCAAGAAGACTGACGGCAAACTTGCAGACATACACCGCAGCATGCAGTATGAAAATTAGCAGGTCATATTGCAGTTATAGAGAAACTTAGTTCGAGGTACATTTAGAATATTGTGTACAGTACTGGTTGCCACACCAGTATGGAAGTGTTGGAGATGGTATGGAAAAGTTTTACCAGGATCTTGCCTGGTCTGGAGGATATTAGCCAGAAGGAGATATTGAACAAACATGGTTTGTGTGCAGCTGGGCATCATTGGCTATGGGGCTACCTGATAGGTATTTACAAAATTATCAGAGGCATAGATAGAAGGACAGTTAGGTTTTAAGTAAAAGGGAGAAAGTTCAGGAGATGTGATAGGTAAGGTTTTTTTTCGCTGTTCCAGACAGAATGTGAAAGTGCCTGGAATGCACTGATAGAGGGGAAGAAGCCAATATAGCAAGGTTTAAGAGGCATGTTGGCACAAGTATTACTAAGTAGGGAATAGAATGACATAGAAGGTATCAGAGCAAAAACTTTTATTTTAACTTTAGAATGGCATCATGTGTCAGTGCGAGCTGCTGGAATGAAGGGCCTGTTCCTCTGCTGGACTGTTCTTTAAAACAAGATTTGAGTGCGGGAATGGCAAGATGTTGACTGAATGATGACTGATGATCAACAGCCATATTCAAGGATCTCTCAACAACTTGCAGCTTCATACCCTCCCAACCACAGCAGGGAAAATCAATATGGAGAATTGGACGTGAAAGTCCGAGCTGGTAACTGGTGACTTCATCTCGCCCCTCGCTCCGACAGCCTTCTATCTTGGACATCGACATCTCGGCGGACACTGCACAGACAGAAGCTGCATGTACTCTACACCCACCAATGCAGGCATCTGACACATGACAGCCTCACCATGCCATCCCAGCACATTTCCAACACACTGACATTTCGCTTCTGTACTTCAATGCTGCAGGTCAGGGTGCACTGACAACTCTCCTTGCAATACTCCTGCAAGGACACTGTGCTCAGGGACACCCACCCAGCTCATGGCCTGTCCCTCTGGGCTGCTCACTCGGTGTTTGTACACACTCACTTTGAACTGACTTGAATACTCACAGAATTATTGCCTTGCCTTACCCTGCCCTCAGCCAGAGCTACCAGTATTTCCCCTTAGCCAGACCTACCAGGCTCACCCGCCTGCTGCCTTGTTTTGGTGTTAAGCACAGACACAAACCAGGAAGCTTGATATCATTGTCCACAGTCAGTCACGGTGCTCAGTGCAGTGAGACAAGAGGTGTCTCAGATCCCAGTCTGACAGCTTGGACACGGTCAGTCAGCCTTTCATGGTTGTTAGGGTGAGGATCCTTCCGCTGTGATGGGTGAGGAGCTTAATGTTGGGGAAACCCCTATCCCTCTTGTTTCTTTCTGCTCTCGTGTGGGGTGGTTCCTTCCAGGGAGGTGGAATTGCTTGTAACAGTTGGTACAGACCGATAGAAGGTGCTGCATTCAGTGACAGTGGGAGAACACGAGCCTTTGTGGGAGGTGGGTGCAGTAACAGAGAGAGGGCGAGGTCACAAAGTGCAGATGGTGGCACTTACCATGGTGACGTGGAGATGGTCACTGACCTCCGTCCGACACTGCTTGGCATTCACTAAGAAGGCTGGCACCTCACTGACACAGGGATCAACCTCCAACCAAGCTGGCAGGGTGTAGCGTCATGGCCTCCCTTGCCAGTCCTGGAGGAAGATAATGTCCCTCTCTTGCACCGTGCCATCCTCAGCGGCTTGGTCTCAAAGTGAACCCCCAGTTTTACCCCCTCTGCCATGTCTAGGCCAGTTTCGGATTGACAATCCAAGAGTATAATGACTTTTTAAAGACGGCCCCTGTAACAGGAAGGCTGGTGCATTCTGGGATATCCAGGCAGTGGTCAGTTGTTATGACAAAGTGAAAAAAAAACATCTGCTTAGTGTAAGATGAGAGGAAGACCATGTGGGCAGGGAAGGTAGTTAATGAGACAGATTGGGGATGGTATCATGAGAAAATGCACTTCACCTTGTGGAGAGAAACCCTCCATGAAACCCGTCTAAAATGAGACTTGACCAAACCATTAGATGGTTTAGGCCTCTGTCTGTCTGAACTAAAATAGGGATGCAGTGTGAAATATTGGGAGCAACAAACTTGGAGCGGAGAATTTTACAGGAGATTCGAATCCTTAAAATAGGGGTAACACAATGTTTCAGACTGTTAATAGGAGCCGGGGAAAATCCCCTGCCTTATAGTTTCACACATTATCCAATCTTCACTGGATGCAGGGATGGTGCCGGAGGACTGGAGAATGGCTAACACCGCAGCTCTATTTAATGTGGAGCAAGGGAATGACTGAATTCTGAGACAGTGGATAAACGGTCAGTGAAGAAGTCCCTGGGACTCCAGGACGGTCAGTCTGGATTTGTTCAAGGAAGATCGTGTGTAATTAATCTAACTGTGTCGGTCTGAGGCAGTAACCTGTAACTGCATGTGACTTACTTGGATTTGACGAGAGATTCCATGGCAGACAGTTTAAAAACAGAAACTATAGGATCCAGGTGAATGGAGCAAACAACCCAGAGAAGTGCAAGGCAAAGCATTTGGGGACATCAACAATAGAGAGGTATGTACAATAAATGACAGTATAGTCAGTGTGGGCAGAAGGAAGCTGGAAACATTAATAATCTTGTTAATATAGCAAATGACATTATTTCCTCTATCAGACCAAATACGGAACTTCAAAGCAGCAAGCTTATGCAGGAACTGTATAAATAATGAGTTCAGTCACAGCTTGGGGACTGTGTACAGTTCTGGTCACCCCATCACATGGAAGGATGGAATTGGACTGGAGAGGGTACAGAGGAGATTCGTTATCCTGTGACAGTGGAAGTGCAGTTATGAGGAAAAATTGAAATCGTGTATGCTGACAGGAGATTGGATTGGGGTGCACATATTGTCAGGAGCCTGGTTAGAAAGGGAGAGAACACCTTGTTCCTGTTGAAGAACTCAGTTACGAGCGGCGTATATTTAATGTAATGTGTTGAAATATTTGAGAAGTGGTGAGGAAAGTTGTTATTTCACCCAGAGTATGGTCGGGATCTGGGTGTCACACACGGAAGCGGAGTAGAGGCAGAAACTCTCAAACTATTTTAATAACGTGCCTGGATCTGCACTTGAAGTCCTACACTGTCCGGGGAGACAGAACTAGGCTTTAAAAAAAGTCACATCTTTGCCAACACAGACAGTGGACAGAGTGATCTCCTCTATACTGTGCTATTTTCTGAATTTTTCAAAGGTTACCAATGTTTGACATGATCAATACGCAGGGATGAGCGGTGAGGGCAGGGAGGAGCAGTGTGTAAATTGATTAGAATCACGATAATACTGATCCCATTCTTTATACACAATGCTGCTTCACTGTGTTGGCCTATTTAACCTTCCTGTAAAAATGGGGAAAACCTTTGTTTATTCAGATCTCAGTCATGGTCACACTGCAGCAACATCCCCATAACCCCAGCTCTATCTGACCTGGTTCACTCTATTGAAATCTGCAATTTCACTGGCCTTGTTGAAAGGTTCCCAGCTTCATTCTTGCCCCATTCAATGCTGCTCTCAGTCAAACTAATGTTTCTCACTCTCAATTATTGCACGTAATTCTCTACCATCACCCTGATCTTTACAATAAAATGATCCCTGCGCCCCAAAACGTTCCCCTACTGACATTGGATCCACTTGCCCCACCTCTTTCCCAAGGACCAGGTCCAACAGTACATGCTGTCTTGGGCTGGACACATATTCCTGCAGTCAGCCCTCCTCCATGTAACCCAGGAACACTTGCCCCTCGTGACCTTTCACCACCAGTATCCCTACCTATATCTGGAAACATTAAGTTTCTCAGTATAACCGATCTGTAGTATTGTCATCGCTCTCAAATGAACCTGCCTATTTATTCACTCCATCCTTTCCAATGGTTGCTGGTGACAGACTGTACCTCACAGTGTAATTGTACACTTGTTGTTCTGTAGCTCCAGCCAAATTCATTCTGTTCTTGGACGGATCCTCTTTCTCTTGGACTCCATAATTAACGCTAATCTAAACCAATACTTCTACCTTCATCCTTTCTCTTCCCTTCTATCATTTCAGAATCCCTTATACCCAGCAATATTTAACACCCAGTCCTGCCATTCCTTGAGCCAGCTCTCGGTGATTCGTCCATCAGATTTCCACAATCTGCATCTGGAACTCCGCACATTCAGAGTATTCACGTCCATGCAGAGTACCTCAGATTAAGGCTTTCTTTCTTACTCCACCTTCCACTGATAAACATGTTGTTGTAAATTAGTACCAACTGCATCTCCCATTATTTTGAGAATTCCTGGTAGTATCCTCTACTATTCCTTTTTGGATCCTAAGCACACACCAAGTTATTTTCAATTCCTCCCACACACCCCGTAAGGAATTCAGTCCTAGGTCTGTCACGTTAGCCCATCCAGCTTGTACAGTTGCTGCCTTCTCCAGAACCAGTCCCAGGAATCTGAAGCCCTTCCTGCAGTACCATCGTTCCAGTCACACTCTCATCTACCTAAAACTCCGAGTCCTGTTTTGACTTGGACACGGCAATGGGAGTATTCCAGGGATTGCTACATTTGCGGTCCGGCTTGCTAACCATCCACCTAGCTCCCTAAATTCTGACTCCCAGACCACTTCACCCTTCCTACCCAGGTTATTCCTACCAACAGGGACATGACCTTTGACTGCTCATTGTCCCCCAGACGAATGTCCTGCAGCCACCGTGACATTCTTAACCCCACCATCCTGGAATTACAGAAACACTGACACCTTCTTCACTTTCCTGACTCCCCTGTGCCTATTGCTTCTCCTTCCTTCTCCCTCCCCTCCTGTACAGTCAGGCTGCTTGTGGAGCCACAGACATGACTCTGACTTCACTCCTCTGAGCAGCCAATACCTTCATCAGCTTCCAAACTGGGAATCTGAATTGGGAGGGAGACACCAGGATATTCTTGTATTCCCTGACTGTTTCTCTCCGATTGCTTAGTTCCCCAGACCCTTCCTTCTTCCAGGCCGTCATGTCTGCAGGGTGATCTGCTCTGCGTGTGTGTTATCCACCTAACTCTCAGCATCACAGAACTCCCATAGAGTCTCTAGTCACTGTCTGAGCTCCATGACCCTGTGTCCATCTAGGACACGAGCAGGGGGCTATGACTTCCCAACGTAACAGAACATATTTTCCATCTGAAAAGTATGTCTTACCATGTCTTAAAATACAACATGTCTGGAGTAACTTAATTAATTACTTAGAATTTAGTTAACATTCGGGAAATAGCAATATGGTTAAGTCCCTTATTCCACTGTGGCTTACTGAGGGTAATTTATTATATTGGCTCACAATTTCACTTGTCCCTCTTATTTCTGTGTTCAACCCTTATTTCAGAAGTTGAAAAAATAAATTTGCTGACTTACAACAATTAACTGACAGTCACTAATAACAGTGTATTTATCAGCCGGTGACTTTACAGCCTTTTCTGTGATGGCTCTTGCATTTCTTTCAAACTCAGTCCCAGCAGGTCCCAGCAGCAGAAAGTTATCTCTGTGACTCCCAGGTGTGTGTAATCCTCCAGCTCCCACTCCACGCTGCACCCTCACAGGGTCACCGTCTCTGTGACTCCCCAGGTGCATGTAGTACTCCAGCTTCTACTCCACTCTGCTCCCTCACAGGGTCACCGTCTCTGTAACTCCCAGGTGCATGTAGTACTCCAGCTTGTACTCCACTCTACTCCCTCACAGGGTCACTGTCTCTGTGAATCCCAGGTACGTGTAATCCACCAGCTCCACCTCCACTCTGCTCCCTCACATGGTCACGGTCTCTGTGACTCCCAGGTACGTGTAATCCTCCGGCTCCCACTGCACTCTGCTCCCTTACAAGGTCGCCGTCTCTGTGACTCCCAGGTACGTGTAATACTCCAGCTCCACCTCCATTCCGCTCCCTCACAAGGTCACCATCTCTGTGACCCCTAGGCACGATAAGGCCTTGATCCTCAGTGCTGATTTATATCCTCCCACGTTGCTGCCTTTGTAACTCACAGGTATATTAGCCTCATGCTCCTGCTCCTAGTTGCTCCCTCACATGGTCACTTCCTCTGTGACTCGGTGCTAACTTCGAGCCTCCTGCTCTGCTGCTTCTCTAACTCCAAGTCCCAGCCGGCCTCGATCCTCGCTGCTGATTTATATTCACCCACTCTGCGCTGATATCTCTCAGGTTCTCTCCCTTTGTGACTCCCAGGTAATGTAGGCCTCAAGCCACAGCTGAGATTTATAACATCCCATTCTGCTCTGCTCTCTTACAGGATCGCTGTTGTGCCTAGAAGACAGTGGGAAAAGGGAGGATTAGACAGAGCAGAGGGTTTTACAGTGATTGAGCGAGCTATATGGGATGGAACAAGTTATCTTGGGAGCTAGGCAGACCTGCGGCAACTAAAGAAGCTTACTGGAAGATGCAGGGAGACTTTCAGACACTGAAGAAGGCAAAGGAAATAGAGAGATGGTGGCTTGTTCATGACGGAGCTTTGTAGCGTCTAAAGGGCTTTTTTCTGAACTGGTTACGGTGATGTGTAGACTTCAATAAAAGGAAATTGACATCCAGCAAATATTGTCTGGTCCTGGAGACTTGGATGGAGACTTGGATGTGACAGACTTGCATGTGACAGAGTGAGAAGACTTGCAGTAACTGGGGGGAATATAAACCTTTGGGGCAATGGTGGTTTTCAAGGACCCTCAGAACATGAGGAGGTGCAGAGAATGGGAGCATTCCAAATAGTGGGATTGTAGGGGCTGGAAGTCCTGAGATGTATAAGGAGGAAGAAAAGCGCCAATTTAACACACACAACCATTATAATTATAGACATTTAGGAAGAGAACCTGTGCTGTCATTGATTACAGTTAGATGGAGAGTAACAGAAACTGAATGAGTTACAATTTTAAAAAGGGAGAGATTTTTGGTGATCAGAAGTTTAAACAAGAATAAAGAAATTTTAGTGATCTCTAGCACAGATGGGAATGGAGGAGGTGAGATATTGTGAGGAACCGTCAGATTTATATGGCTGGGAGGATGTCAGATATGAAAGGGAGAGCTGCATTATCTGTATGCAGTTACAGACATGAGGAGTGTTGTAGTGCCTGCTGGAGGGTACACAGATAACAACAGCAGTGGCTCAGGAAGGTAGCTCACCACCACCTTCTCAGGGACAACTCAAACTCAACAATAAATGCTGGGTTAGCCAACAAAGCTCGGGTTCATTAATGAATGAAGGAATAAAAGATCTACAAGTAGCACTGAGGTCACTCAGGCAGGATCTTCCAACAGCCCTTCATAAACCTGGAACCACTATACCCTGGAAGGACAGGAGCTCCCGGTACACGGGAACACCAGCATTTCCAAGGTGCCCTCCAAGACACGCACCATCCTCCCAGCACTGTGTCTGTCCCTACATCCAAAGGACTGCAATGTGTCAGGAAGGCAGCTCCCCACCACCTTCTCCAAGGAATTACAGATGGGAAGGTATGGTGAAACTCTGCTGTTTACAGCCAGACTGAAAAATAAATCCAGCAGTGGGTGTGTAATGAAATTTCCGTTTTAGAACAACATGCTGAGCATGGATAGAGGATTTGTTTGATTGGCACAAGGCCGAGAGTGTGAAGAAAGGTATCTTTTTCACGATGGGAACTGGTGATGAGGGGAGCTCCGCAGGGGTCAGTGTTGGGACTACACTCCACGCGTTATACATTAAGAGTCTGGACAAAGGAAGTGAATGGGTACGAGAAATGGGTTTCCAAGAACAATCCCAGGGATGAAATTTGTGTCATACGAGGAGCAGGTGAAGTCTCCGGGTCTGCACTTGATGAAGTTTCAGAGACAGCGGCAGAATCTCATTCAAACTTACAGAATACTGAGTGGCCTGGATGGTGTGGACATGGGCAAGATGTTTCCATGAGCAGGAGAGACTAGGGGCCAAGGGCACAGCTTCGGAGTGAAGGGACGACCCTTTCGAATAGAGATGTGGAGTAATTTATTCAGCCACAGGGCGATGGATCTGTGGAACTCACTACCTCATGGGGCTGTGGGTGTTAAGTGATTCAGAGATAGCTAGGTTCTTGATGAGTAAGGAGATCAAGGGTTACAGGGAGTAAGTGAGAGAACGAGGTTGAGAAACAATTCAACCATAATCGAATAGTGAAATAGACCCGATGGACCGAATGGCCTAATTCTACTCCTATAAATGATGGTCGTATGGACTGCGCTTTTTCCATAGGTTTCTAACTGTGCAGTTCGCATTTCTGGCATACTGTTTACCATACATTCCAGCACCTTCTTGATTATTGATGTCACTTCTTGGTTTAAGATCAACTGAAGAAAGCTACATCACAGAGTAACTTGGGAATCCTTGTGTATAAATCTCAGAAAGGTGGTATACAGGGCAAGCAGGACATAGAGAATGCAAATGGAATGCTGGCATTGATTCCAAAGGGAATGGAGAATAAAAATCGGGAAGGCTTGTAACAACTATAGAGGACTTCTGTCAGCCCGCACTGAGAATACAGTGAACAGATTTGGTCCCCTATCTGGAGGGAAAATGTCTTTGCATTGGAGGCAGCCCAGAGAAGGTTCACCAGGCTGATCTTCAAAATGGAGGGATATTGATAAGAAGAGGTGGAGAAGGTTGAACTCGCAGTCATTAAATTTTAGAAAATGAGGCAAATTTATTGATACAGTGAAGATTCGTGTGTTCTTACAGATTCGGTACTGAGACATTGTTTCACTGAGCAAGGATCTGTAACTGGAGATAAAAGGGAATACAGACACCAGAGAAACTAACAGACAAAAGCTGAGTTGTAGAGACTGGAGGATGTTACAGAGTTCGGGTGGTTTGAGATCAGATCGGTTGTCGGGCTGAAAGATGTCAAGGAGAGTTACAGGGTTATCAGTCCTGAAGGAGTTACAGAGATCAGGAGGAATATAGGGACTAGAGATCACACAGATAAGGATAGTAGTTGGAGCTATAGAAGTTTTTAGAGAAAGGGAGGGTTATAGGCACTGGAGAGTAGACAGATGGGGTGTTTTTGGAGCTACAGGAGCTTATAGAGAAAGGGAGGATTGGACGGACTGGAGATTACACAGATCGGGGTGGCAGTTGGAGTTGCAGGAGTTTATAGAGACCAGGAGGATTGATGGTGCTGGGAATTACACTAACATGGACAATAGTTGTAACTGCAGGAGTGAGTGAGATCGGCAGGATTGAGGGACTGGATCAGGTCACACAGCCAGGAAGAAATGTATGGATTGGAGGAGCCAGAGATACTGAGGGTTGTAGGACTGCAGGAGTTCATAGAGCTAGTAAGGGCTGTGAAAGCATTCCCATCAGTTACGCAGAGATGTGGAGTGCTGTTCTGGAGGTGGTTTCAGAAATCAACAGGGTTGCAGATACTGGAAGATATTACAGAGGCAGTGAGCTGTAGTATTTGAGGAGGTTACAGCAACAGGAGATATTGAGGAGTTGGAGGCTGCTACAGGTATTAAACGTGCTGCAAGGGATCAATAACCTTACAATGAATCAGGGGGGTTGGAAGCTCTGGAGATAAAGAATCTGTAACTGAAGAATATCAGAGATGGGGAGTAACATATGAGTTAGAGGAGTTATAACATGAGGCGAGCTGCATTCAATGGAATCAGTGAAGATACAGTGAGATCCGAAGGGACCACAGGTGATCAAAAGGACAGTGACGCTGCTCACTATAGGATTGGGGTAGTTTACGCAGACAAGGAGTATTTTATAGAATGGTGCTATTTACAGAGACTATGAAGTTGTATAGAATTGAGGAACAAACAGAGATATAGAAGGCTGTAGTTAATGAAGACATTTGTTGATGTCGGGTGCTGAGGTTCTGGAAATTAAATTGGACCGGAAAGCTGGACAATCTGTCAGAGCTTACAGAGACAGGAACTGCAATAGATCCTGGAGATACTAACACAGATAGGGAGTATTGCAGATACTGGAGGAGGTTTCTGCTTTAGGGATGGTTGTAGGGGAGTGTAACGTTTACACAGATAGGGGTGTAAGTGCTGGAGAAGGTTATGGAGGTGATTGGATTGATGGGGAGACTGGAGGAGCTAACATTGACAGGGCTGGTGATAGCGACGGGAGAATGTTACATAGAAAATAAGCCTCGTAGAAACTGATCGGGAGAATCACAAGCATTGGAGATGGTTCCACAGTTCGGGGGTGTTGCAGGGACCTGAGAGGATTACGCAGATATGGAGGATTGTAGGATGCCCACATTTTCAGAGTGTTTCAGGACTGGAAAAGGTGACACCGTGAAGGAGGGATGTTGGAGCTGTGGGAGTTCACACAGATTGGAGGTTTGAAGGGTTTGGGCTGTTTATGGACAGAGGGATATATTTAAGGACAATAATATGGAACGCAGAGGGAGAGTTCAGATTAGAAATCCTACAGCATGGGAACAACTACTTCGGCCCAACAAGTCCACACCGACCCTCCAAAGAATAACTCACCCAGATCCACTGCTCTCTGACAATGCACCTTTAACACTATGGGCGGCTTCGAATGGCCAATTCACCTGACCTGCACATCTTTAGACTATCGGAGGAAACCCACGCAGACACGTGGACAAGGTGCAAACGCCACACAGACAATCACCCAACGCTGGAATCGAACCTGGGTCCCTGGCGCTGATGAGGCAGCATTGCTCACCATTGAGCTACCGTGCTGGCCCAAATTTCAGAATTACAAAGAGACAAGGTTTGAGGTGCTTGGAGGACTGTAGGGAGTGGTGGAGCAAACAGAGATGTGGAGTGCTGTTGTGGCTTGAAAAGTGTCTGGAGGTGTTTATGCAGATAAAGAACTCAGTGAGGTTGGGAGAAGGTTACTGACGTCATGTGGTGCAATAGGCCAGGAAGCAGGTGTTTTATAGGGCCTGCAGAAGGTTACAGTGATATTACGTTCACTTGGGGCTTGAGGAAGATACACAGGAGGGTATTTTGGTCCAGGCTGGAGGAGTGTACAGAGACGGGGGCACTGTAAGTATTGTGTAAGATTGCACAAATAGGGATAATTGTGCTGAGTGCAGGATGATATTATTGAGATTGGGCATGTTATCGACACTGGAGCAATTTACATACAGGGAGAGTCGTTAGCATTGGAGAAGTTTTGAAATTTCGAGCGGGAATATGGGAGGGGTGGAGGTTATAGAAACAGGAAATTTGCTGGGAATTACAAGTATTCCAGACACGAGTTAGACCGAAAGGCGTGTTTCCTTCCTGTATGACTCTATCACACGACAAGAGAAAATGTGAAAATCCGGAAAAGAAAGATCCCATCTTTCAATGCCATCTCCTTGAGGGAGGCCTGCTTTCCCCTCGGTTGTACTGATTCTCACTAAGATAGCAACTTCCTATATTGACATGGGAAGGCTCAGTGCAGCACAGATGAAAGTAAACAAGAGGGTGGGGTTTGAGCCTGGAACCATCATGCTCTGTACTCGTGCTTCAACACTGTATCGTTGTCATGTCTTCTGGACCAAAGTTTGCTCCCTTAAAAACACTCTGCACTGTTCACTGTGAGTGATCTTCCTGATCTGCAGGATTTACCGAAGGCTCCAGATCTCACTCTCCATCTCTCTGGCTGAGCAACTGTCTTCAGTGTGGTGATGGACGAAACAGGAATTGGGAATTCTGCTGAGTCAGGAGCATCCTGAGTACCTACAGGAGACAGGGAAATGAACAGAATGGGAAATCAGACTGATGCAGTGATGGTTAAACATGGAGAATGGCCCTGAGTCCCACAAAGACCTGGAAAATCCCAGTCTCCATTCCTGGTCTGTGCTGCTGCGTCTCCCTGGAGTGCAGAATTTTGTTGGCTCAGGATCTGGAGGAGCTGCAAAAGGTGCAGTCACTGGCAGCAATTTGACCCTCACAGTGACAGATATCACATGGAGAGAGACTGTATGATAGCACCAGAGTGCAGGAAGGCATCACGATCAAACCACGGTCAGGAAGAAGTTGCACTGGAAGCAGCACTCAGGGATGAGGGAGCAATCAGTGGGCCAGGCAATGGCCTAGTGTTACTCTCATTTGACTGTTCATCTAGAATTTAATGCCGGTAGCCGGGATAGCCATCTGACTGCTTAATACCCTTTAAGTAAGGAAATCTGTTATGGGCTGCCGGTCTAGCCTACATATGAATCCAGACCCAGGGCAATGGGATTGACGCTCAAATGCCCTCTCTAATGATCTAGCAAGACACTCAGCTCTAAGGCTGGTCAGGGTGGGCTTGCGATACTGGCCAGCCAGAAACAGCAATATCTCACAAGTGAATTAAAATCAAAACTGCTGGGACCAGTGTCCTGGCCAATCATATCGGTAGGTTTATGGACAGGGCTTTAAACTGACAGAGAGGATGCAGGGACAGGGTTCAGGTGAAAGGAGCTTTCCAAATCCAAAGAGAAAACGTGAAGCCTCGGAACAGCATGGGAATGTGGCTGAAGGCAAGCAGAAAGGAACGGGAAGGGACAGAGTTTAACTAAAACTGTACATCAATGAATCGGTTTGTGACAGGACATTGTCGAAAAGAGGAAATTATCATTTTCTTTGGAATGAGCAAAGTATCTACAATAAGGTAATAGACTTGTGACACAGAGAAAAATGAGATTTAGTCACAAGACAGACGCGATTACAGGTTGAACAAAAGGTGGATCATAAATATTCAATAGTAAACAACCTTACAGATCTCAGGCAGAATGGAAAAGCAAGATGGGAACCCTGACACTAGTGGATAACAAAGGCATTACAGAGAAAGCATTTGGCCTCAGATTATGCAGCTGAATCAGCCTGAATGCAAATTCTGGGTGCTGTGTCAAAAACACCAGCAGGAGAACAGTTTTTATGCTGCCTTGCAGTATTTCATTGCTCATCCCTGCATTACACAGGAATTCATTAGAAATTATAGCAAAGGTGTTGTGATAATTTTTTTGAGACTCCAATCTTTGTATAATCTGGGACAGACATATTGGCAAGAGTAATATTATCCGAGATCCTCCTTGAATGTTTTTGTCAGTGTTTCTTTGAATAGCACATTGTGCAAATTGCTAGGGATGTAACTATCTCAGATCGACCGTTGGGCGATAAAGCTGAGTGAATGAGTAATATCATACTGAGATCCTCCAAGAAATTATACCGGAATTCAAAGAGATTGCGACATTTTAAAGTGACCATAAGCACACCCGAGCATCAGTAACAAAGCCAATTGTATGATTTTGAGACAGAACTGACCAAGGTAAACAGGACAAACAGACTGAAATGTTAGTCTGTAAATGAACAGTGGAAAACATTTAGAGCCAGAGAGTCCTAGAGATGTACAGCACATAACTCATCCATGCCACCCTGATATCCTATCCTAATCTCGTCCCATTTGTCAGCGCTTGGCCCATATCCCACTAAATCCATTTTATTCATATACCAATCCAGATGCCTTTTGATTGCTGCAATTGTACCAGCCTCCATCACATCCTCTGGCAGTTCATTCCATACATATACCACACTCTGCGTGAAAAGGTTGGTCATTAGGTCCCATTTAAATCTTTCATCTCTCGCCCTAAACCTATGCCCTGGTCTGGTCTCCACCACCCCATGGAAAAGACCTTGTCTGTTTATCTTTTCCAAGCCCCTCATGATTTTATAAACCTCAAGAATGTCACTCTTTAGCCTCTGACGCTCCAAGGAAAACGGTCCTAGTCGTTTCAGCCTCTCCCGATAGCTCCAATCCTCCAACCCTGGTAACATCCTTGTAAATCTTTTCTGAACAATTTCAAGTTTCACAACGTCTTTCCAATAGGAAAAAGACCATAATTGCATGCGCTATTCCAAAAGTGTCCTACCAGTGTCCTGTACAGCTGCAACATGATCTCCCCATTCCGGTATCCAATGATCTGACAAATAAATGAAAGCATACCAAACACCTTCTTCACTATCCGTTTACCTGTGACTCAACTTTCAAAGACCTATGAACTCAAAGGTCTCTTTATTCAGCAACACTCCCTCGAACCTTCCCATTAAGTGTATAAGTCCTGCTAAGATTTGCTTTCCCAAAATGCAGTACCTCACATTTTACTAAATTAAACTCCATCTGTCACTCCTCAGCCCATTGGCCCATCTGATCAAGATTCCTTTGTAATCTGACCACCTTATTTCAACATAACAGGCCGAACAGGTAAGGCAGATGAACTTGGCACATGGATGGGGACATGGGACTAGGACACTATAGGTCTAACAGAAACACAGCTGAGGTAAGGACAGGACTGACAGTTCAATGTTCCAGGATACAGATTCTACAGGATGGAGAGAACAGGAGGTGAGACAGGAGGGGGAGTGGAGTTTTTGATCAGTGAAACATTACTGCAGCACTTTGAGAGGATATTCCCGGGGATCGCCCAGTGATGCTGTAATGGTGGAAATGCGAAATGACAATTGGTCATCACTTTGATATGACTGCGCTACTGGCCCTCAATAGTCAGCGGGAAAAGGAGCAGCAAATATGTCGGGAGATGTCAGATATCTGTAAGAAGGATAAGGTTGAAATGGTCGGGGATTTTAACTTTCTCAACCTGGACTGGGACTGCCAGAGCTTGGATGTGAGGGATTTGTTAGGCATGTTCAAAAAACTGTCCCAGTCAGAATGTAAATGATCGGAATGCACGAAGGGGTAAAACCTCCCCTTGGGAAACAAGGTAGGGAAAGGGACTAAAGTGTTCGTGAGGCAACACTTTGGCAAAATCACCACAATTCTATTAGTTTGAAAATAGCTATGGAAAAGGGCATGACTGGTCCACAAGTTAATGATCTAAACTGGCCTTGCCTAAATCCAGAAGGTAGGAGTCAAGAGCTTTTAACAATTGCTTGGTGGAGGCTATTTGCAGGTAAAGGGACGTCAGGCAGGTGGGAAGCTTTGAAAAGAGAGATAAATTGAGAGCTCAGGGCCAGCATATTCCTGTTAGTGTGAAGGACAATGCTGACACAAATGGGAAACATTGGATGACGGGGGCTTTTGAGGCTCTGGTTAACAAAAATGAGGCACATGTCACATATAGCCAACTGGATAAAGGGAATTGCTTGAAGACCATTGCGGGTGGAGTAGTACAATTAAGAGGGAAATCTGGAGGAAACAAAGGGGACCACAGAACGCTCTGGCAGATCAGGCTGAGGAAAATCAAAGTATATTAACAATAGAAGATTAAATACGGATGAAATATCGTTCCTTAAAGATCAATGGGGCCATACAAATGTGGAAACAGAGGAAATGGCTGAAATCCTAAATGAAAATTTCACGTTTCAACTTTCTGTGGAAGTCAGAGAAATATACAGTGGTGTCTTCAAAAGACTCCACATAACAGAACAGGAGGTGCTGGAGGTTCTAAAATGCATACAAGGTAGACAAATCCCTGGGAACTAATCAAGTATATCCCTGGATATTGTGGGAAGCTAAGGAAAAAAATGTGGGGTCCCATAAAGAGATTTTTCTATCACTGACATCCACGCGTGATGAGCTGGAAGACTGTTGGGTGGCTCATGTTGTGCCAGTATTTAGGAAAGGCTGCGAGGGAAAGCCAATGACATCAACACCAATTAGTTTGATGTCAGTGATGCATGCGTTGTTGGAAGCGATTCCAAAGGACAGGAGTTACATGCATGTGCAAAGGCAAGGTTTGATTTGGGATAGTTAGCACAGCTTTGGAACACTGCATAGAATTCTGATCATCCTGATTTAGGAAGCATTTCCCGAAACTGTGAATGGAGCAAAGATTGACGAAGATTGGGGGCAGCACGGTGGCTCAGGGGGCAGCACGGTGGCTCAGTGGTTAGCACTGCTGACTCACAGCACCAGGGTCCTAGGTTCGATTCAAGGCTTGGGCGACAGTCTATGTGGAGTTTTCACGTTCTCCCAATGTCTGCGTGGGTTTCCTTTGGGTGCTCTGGTTTCCTCCCACAGTTCAAAGATGTGCAAGTCAGGTGAATTGGCCATGCTAAATTTTCCACACGTTGGACGTACATCAGTCAGAGGGAAATGGATCTGGGTGTGTTACTCATCGGAGGGTCTGTGTGGACTTGTTTAGCCGAAGGGCCTGTTTTCACACTGTAGGGAATCTTATCAATGTTACAGATACTGGAGGGTCTGACAGAATCGGAGAAGTTGGATAAGCTGGAAAGCAACACGGACAGATGGGGTAGCTTTGGCAGATGAGGTTAAGGAGAATGCAAATAATTTTCTACAGCACTCAAGTTCAGAAAAGCAACTGGAGAGACAACAGGGCCCCTCAAAGGTCAGTGAGGCCATCCAAGTGTGGAACCACAGCAGATGGGCAAGATCCTAAATGAGCACTTCACGTCAGAACGTACTGTGGACAGATACTAGGAAACAAAGGGAAAGAAACAGTGATGGCTTGTAAAGAGTCCCCACTACAGACGAGGTGGTGCTGGAGCTCTTAGAACACAAAGGTTGAGAAAGCCCCAGGTCCTGAACAAGTGTATCCCAGAACATTGTGGCAAAGTGGTGACAGGGATATTTGTATCATTGTCCTTCGTATTTCCACTGTGCATAGGTGGCTGAGGGGTGACCTTATAAAGACTTATAAAACCATGAGGCGTGCAGGTAAGTTGATTAGCCAACATCTTTACCCCAGGGCAGTGAAGTCCATAACTAGATGGGTTTGAACCGCAGATAGAAAGGGGGTTAGCAATTCTGGAAAGTGTGAAAATTGGCGAGTACCCCGCGCCGGATTGGATTCATCCTCGGATTCTCTGGGAAGCCAGGAAGGATATTACGGAAGTTTTGACTTAGATCTTTATGCCGTCATTGTCTACAGAGATAGCGCCAGAAGGCTGGAGGATAGCAAATGTCCCCTTGTCCAAGAAGGCAAGTAGAGTTGTGAGCTCTTCTTCAATTCTGGGTAAAGTTGGAAAGGCTTGTAAGGGATATGATTGATAATCATCTGGAGATGAATAACTTGATTAGGGATAGTCAACACTGTTTTGTGAAGGGAAGGCCATGCCTCACTAATCTTATTGAGTTCTTTAAGAAGGTGGATAAGAGTAAAGCAGTTGATGTGGTGTATATGGATTACAGTAAGGCATGTGTTAAGGTTCCCCACGGTAGACTATTGCAGACAATACGGCGGCATGGGATTGCGGGTGATTTAGCAGTTTGGATCAGAAATTAGCTCGCTGAAAGAAGACAGAGCGTAGTGTTTCATGGGAAACACACATCCTGGAGTTCAGTTACTAGTTGGTTAAGCCCGAATCTGTTTTGGGTTTAATGTTGCTTGTCATTTATATAAATGACTTGGATGAGGGCATTGAAGGATGGGTTAGTAAATTTGCGGATGACACTAAGGTCAGTAAAGTTGTGGATAGTGAAGAAAGATGCTGTCGGTTACAGAGAAGCATAGATATGCTGCAGAGCTGGACTGAGAGTTCAGAAATGGAGTTCAATGTGGAAAAGAGTGACGTCATTCATTTTGAAAGAAGTAACAGGAATACAGAGTACTAGGCTAGAAATAAGATTCTTGATAGTGTAGATGAACAGAGAGATCCCTGTGTACCTGTACATCGATCGTTGAAAGTTGCCACCCAGGCTGATAGGGTTGTTAAGAAGGCATTCAGTGTGTGAGCTTGTATTGGTACAGGGTTGAAACTTTATTGCTGGAACAGCACAGCAGGTCAGGCAGCATCCAGGGAACAGGAAATTCGACGTTTCGGGCACAGGCCCTTCTTCAGGACCGCAATTTCCCCCCCCCGACGTGGTCGACGGTGCCCTCCACCGCATCTCCTCCACTTCCCACTCCTCCGCCCTTGAGCCCCGCCCCTCCAACCGCCACCAGGACAGAACCCCACTGGTCCTCACCTACCACCCCACCAATCTCCATGTACAGCGCATCATCCGCCGTCACTTCCGCCACCTCCAAACAGACCCCAGCACCAAGGATATATTTCCCTCCCCTCCCCTATCAGCTTTCCGTAGAAACCACTCCCTCCGCGACTCCCTTGTCAGATCCACACCCCCCACCGACCCAACCTCCACTCCTGGCACCTTCCCTTGCAACCGCAGGAGGTGCAACACTTGCGCCCACACCTCCCCCCTCACTTCTCTCCAAGGCCCCAAAGGAAACTTCCATATCCGCCACAGATTCACCTGCACCTCCACCCACATCATCTACTGCATCTGCTGCAGCCGGTGTGGCCTCCTCTATATTGGGGAGACAGGCCGCCTACTTGCGGAGCGATTCAGAGAGCACCCTGGGCCACCCGGACGAACCAACCCAACCACCCTGTAGCACAGCATTTCAACTCCCCCTCCCACTCCACCGAGGATATGCAGGTCATTGGACTCATCCACCGCCAAACCACAACAACGCGACGGTCGGAGGAGGAGCGTCTTATCTTCCGACTGGGAACCCTCCAACCACAGGGGATGAACTTGGACTTCACCAGTTTCTTCATCCCCCCTCCCCCCACCTTGTCTCAGCCGAATCCCTCCAGCCCGGCACCGCCTTCCTGACCTGCAGTCTTCTTCTTGACCTCTCCGCCTCTATCCTACTCCGACCTATCACCCTCACCTTGACCTCTTTCCACCTATCACATTTCCAACGCCCCTCCTCCAAGTCCCTCCTCCCTACCTTTTATCTTCTCCTGCTGAACACTCTCTGCTCATTCCTGAAGAAGGGCCTGTGCCCGAAACGTCGAATCTCCTGTTCCCTGGATGCTGCCTGACCTGCTGTGCTGTTCCAGCAATAAAGTTTCAACAAAACTCTGGTGCGGCCGCATTTGGAGTTTTGTGTAAAGTTAAGGTCACCAAATTACAGGAAGGATGTGGAAGCTTTTCAAAGGGTTCAGAGAAGATTTATTAGGATGTCATCTGGTATGGATGGAATGTCTTATGAGAAAGGCTGAGGAACTTGAAGCAGTTTTCGTTCAAGCGAACACATTTTCACGCCTATTTACTGAGACAAATAAGATAGTCAGACGGTTAGATGGGTAGGACAATGATAACTTTTCCCTCGGATGGCGTTGCCTAGCATGAGGTGTGATAGCTTTAAATTGATGGGTGATAGATATAGGACAGATGCTAGAGGTAATTTCTTTACTCAGAGTAATAAGGGCATGGACTCGCCAACTTCAAGGGCATTTAAATGGTCATTGGGCATAATTGGAATAGTATTAGTGTGATAGGCTTCAGATTGTTTCCACAGGTTAGCGCATCATCGCCATGTTCTATGATCTGGAGGGCAAGAATATGAGGTAAGAGAGGAAAGACTTCAAAGGGATTGGAGGCGAATACTGTTTACACAGAGGATGGTGCAGGTATGGAATGAGCTTCCAGGAGAATTGGTAGAGAAAAATACAATGACAACATGTAAAAGACACTTGGGTAGGTATATGGAGAGAAGAAGGTTTGAAGAGATATGGGTCAAATGCAGCGAAACGCGACTCGTTCAAGGACTCTGATCCGCATGGACTGGTTGGACCAAAGGAACCATTTCTGTGCTCCATGACTCTGTCTCCAGTTATTGGAGGAGGAGACTACTGAGATAAGGCATGTTATAGACACTGAAGCAAGTTACAGACAGAGGGATGACAGACTGGAAAGTGGTAAATTTCAAACATGTCGAGGGACTAAAAGAAAATGAGTAGGTTACATAGATAATAAATTGTGATAGGAATTAAAAATTATTGAAGAAACTGGACCACAAGACATGCCATAGATACAGTGTTGCAGAGCAGTAAGTCTTAGTATTTGGTAGTAAGTCTGTACTCTGCTCCCCCTCCAGCACTATATCTGTGTCAGGTCTTGTTAGACGATGTATCGAGTCCTCTCATTGCTCTCTGCTCTGTGCACTTTGAGTGATATCACCAGACTGCTAGAAGATGTCAGGGTCACACAACTGAGTCAGAAGAACGGGTTTAACTTCATGATGCACTGGTATAACTGGTCAGGGATGCATGTATCCAAAACCTCAGCTAATGTTCAGAGGAGGGGGGTTTGTATCCCATCATTAGAAATTGTGGAATTTGAAATCAATAACTTTAAAAATAGTAATTATCGTTTCATAAATACGTATGGCACCCTTGCTGACGTACAAAAAAACCCTAAACATTTGTCCTTGAAATAAGGACATTTGCCCATCCACACGTGGTCTGCACGACATACCCACAGCAAAGTGTTTGCCTTTCAATTACCCTCTGAAATGGCTGAGCAAGTTACTCAGCTCCAGGGCAGCTATGGCTGGGCAGGAAAGGCTGGTCAGCTAGAAACACCCACATCACATACATGATTTAATCCATTCGGAATGTCCCACTGGAAATATGCTGGAACCAGTGTCCTGGCCAATCATGTCGGTAGGTTTATGGACAGGGCTTTAAACTGACAGAGAGGATGTAGGGACAGGGTTCAGGTGAAAGGAGATTTCCAAATCCAATGGGAAAAGGTGATGCATCAGAACAGCATGGGGATGTGGCTGAAGACAAGCAGAAAGGAACAGAATGGGAGAGAGTTTAACTAAAACAGTACATCAGCAAACCAGTTTGTGAGAGGAGATTGTGGGAAAGAATAAATCATGGTTTGTTTTTTGAATGGACAAAGTCACTGAAACAAGGTAGATGGATTTGTGACACAGATGAAAGATATTTAGGCACCATGGAGACGTGGTTACAGAGCGAACAAAAGGTGGAACATAAATCTTCAATGGTTCACAACCTTATGTAAATTCAGGCAAAATGGACAACGTTAACAATAATGGATTACAAAGGTCTTACAGAGGAAGTATTTGGCCTCAGATCATGAAGTAGAGTCAGTCTGAATGTAAATTCTGGCTACTACTTGCCAAGGACACAAGCAGCAGAACAGTTTTCGGCCAGCGAACAGCATTTCATTGCTCATCACTGCATTAAGCAGGAATTCATTCAAATTTTTAACAAGGACATAGTGATAATTTTGGGATATTTCAATATTCGCATAATCTGGGATAGTCACACTGACAAGAGTGAAATTGGAAGAGGAGTTCAGAGATTTTTTTTCAGTTTCTTTGAATAACACATTGTGAAGCTGGCTGGGAATGTAACTATCTCAGAGTGTGATGAACCTTAGTGAATAAGTACTGTCACCTGGAGAGATCCTCTGTGAAATTGTGATAAGTGCAGTTTAAAGAAATATAAAATTTTCAAATGAATCACAGAAAGGACAAGGTACAACTAGAAAGAAAAAATGCCGATTACATGAGTTTGAGAGGAGAACTCACAATGGTAAACAGGCTAAACAGAGTGCAACGTATGTTTGTAAATGAACAGGGGAAAACCTTTGAAGGAACAGTGCAAAATACTCAACAAAAGGCTATTCTGTTGAAACAGACAAAACCTCAGAAAGAATTCACCACCCGGCCCTCACTCAGGACAAAATGGATCAAATTAGATTATCAAACTTAGAAGATCACCGAAAGTTTTTAAAAACCTGAAGTGAGAGTGTGTTTTAGGAGTACGTTTTAAGAGGATTGCAAAGGGTTTGCTAGCAGGAGGAGGGCAGTGGGAAGGGGAATCATTGTCAGGGTTTATTGACACGATAGGAACATGGAGAGGTGAAGGTGCTGGAGGTGATGAGAGTATTACGGAGTGTTGTCAGGGCCTGAAGGGTGTTACAAAGCCAGGACGAATTGCTGCAGCTAGAGGTGTTTGCAGAGCTCGGGAGGGACATATGCACTTTTATTTAATCATTCATGCGATGTGGGTGTCACTGATTGGACCAGCACCTTTGTCCCCACTGCTAATCACCCAGAGGATAGCTCAGAGTCAGCCATATTGCTGTTGGTCTGCAGTCACATGTAAGCCAGAGCAGGTTAGAGTGTCAGATGTCCTTCCCTAAAGGATGAAGTGAACAAGATGAGTTCATTCGACTGATCAACAATGCTTTTATGGTGACCCCACCAATATCTTGTACAGCCACTCCTGATATCCCAACTCCTACTCCCCATGCTCTGCTCAATGAAGGTAACCACCCCAAATACCTGCTTCACCAGCCTGTCGACCTGTGACACCACTTTCAAAGAACTGGATACCTGCATCTCTGGATATCTAATTGACAACACTATCCCGGGCCCGAACATTAACTGTACAAGTCCAAACCTGTTTTGTTTCACCAAAATGGAACACATCACATTTATCACATTTCAGCTCCCGACTTACTCTCAGGCTTACACTATTTGGTTTCAGACTGACAGCAGAAAGAGTTGTGGGAGTTCTTGCTTATCAAGATGAAAAAGGCAGCTTACAGTGTCATCAGGTAATAGAGAAGGCAAATCAAATACTGGCATTTATTACAAAGGGAATGACGTCTAAAAGGAGGGAAATCTAGAGTACGGTACAATCAGACCACAACTGGAATATTATGAGCTGTCTGTGTGCCCGAAGGAACGACATTGTCACATTGGGAGCAGGCCAGAGAAGGGTCACTCGGCTGATCCTGCGAATGGAGGGATTTTCTAATGAGAAGAGGTGGAGTAGACTGAGGTTGAACCCATTGACATTCAGAAAACATGAGAGAGAATTTGAATGAAACATTCAAGATTCTGGGAGGCTTTGACAGGTTAGATGCTGGGAAGTTAGAAACAGAAAAGGTACAGCACAGTATTAGGCCCTTCGGCCCAACATAGCTGCGCTGTCCATGATGCTATTCTAAACTAGTCCCATCTACCTGCATACGGTCCATATCCCTCTATTCTCTGCCTGTTCATGTTTCTGTCGAAAATCCTCTTCAATGCTTTGCTCATATTGCTGCTTCTCCGACCTCCCTCAGTAACTTCCACTCTCTACGTTAGAAAAATGTGCCTCACACATCTCGTTTAAACTTCCACTTTCTCAACTTAAATCTATGTGTTCTACTATTTTAAACTTACACATTGGAAAAGAGATTCCGACTTCCACATGATCTGCCTCTATCCTAATTGTATTTTCCTGTCAACTTCTGATACTCTCACAAAACAATCCAACTTTGTTTAATTTCCTCTTATACCTAACACTCCCTTCAAAAACACGCAATGTGCTGATAAACCCCTTTTGTACCCTCTCCAAAGCCTCCACATCCTTCCTATTGTGAGGAAATGAGAACTGCACACTGTACTCCAAATGTGGCTAAACAAACATTTTATACAATTACAACATCAGATACAACCCACAATATCCAACGTTGTGACCGATGAAGGCCAGTGTTCCATTTGCTTTCTTTCCCATCTGAAACACTTCTGTTGCCATTTTCCGGGAGTTACTGACTTGCACCAAGATCCGTCTGTATATCAATGTCACGCCGGATGCTAACTTCATTCTTGAATTTGACATGATCTCAGACTTTTCCAGCTTAAACTCTATTTGTCATTTATCTGCACACCTTTCCAACTGATCTGTAACATCCTGCAACCATGGATCTCCTTGCTCATGAACCCCAACTCCATTAATTTTCATGTCATGTGCAATAATTATTTTTGTCACTTCCTTTTGTTTCAATGGTGTGAGAATCTGTCACCAGAGGGCAGAAGATCCCAGCAAGGGCTCACCAATTTAAGATGGAGGTTAGGAGGAATTTCTCCATTCAGAGGGTAGTGACTCTGTGGGAATTCCTGACTGCAGGGAGCTGTCGAAGTTTGGTCATTAAGCATATTTACAACAGACTTGGTCAGATTTTAATGAATTAGGTTAACAAGGGTTTTGTGGAAAAGGCAGGTAAATAGAATGGAGGATTATCAGATCAACCATGATCTGACTGAAGGGGGGAGCATACTCAATGGGCAAAATGGCCTAATTCCGCTCCTCCATCTCATGTTCGGAACTCAAATTCAATATGTTCTGCGTAACATTATGGGGCTCGGGGTCAATAAACACCTTTATAATGGGATTACTAGACATTTATTATTACACAGCATTTGATCTACAAAAGACAATTTTGTTGATGGATCCTTGATGTGATGTTATAGAAAAACATTTCGTATACAATCGAGGATTCCATCCATTACGGCGCTGATACTCATTAGTTATCCAGTCGGGACGGAGACTACTGTCACACACATTTACTGTACTGCCCTTGCTACAAGTTAATTCAGTATCCTGAGTGTAACCATATTGACATTACTCTCACTACTTGGTTCCTATAAAAGAATTCCTGATAAGGGCTGCTGCTGCTTGCTTATTTGAAGCTCGACTCAAATAAGACTCCAAATTTTGATCTTCACTTCCACATGAATGTCTCGTTACTGCGTTCACCTCATACTTTCTTCACAACTTGTTGGCTTTTTGCCTAGCTTGCCTCGATCCGAAAAAAATCCCTTCCATATTCACCTCCCTGCGATGGCCGTTCTGCAACAATATCTCTGGAATGACTTCGATCATATCTGTTCCTTTATGGCGAATGCAGGGCGTCATTCCTCAGTAGTGGGGAGTTGAGCAGATGGAGAGAAGTTACAGAGATAGGGAGGCTTACAGGGGATCGAGGATGTTCGAGTTAAACAGAGTTACTTCTGGTCAAGAATGTCAGTGGGACAAAGGGATTTGGGGATTGGAGGAATTTACAGAGAGAGAGGGAGCTGAGCTAGATTCTGGAGATAGGGATAGGGATGGATATAGGTTAGAGGCAGGCAGACTGACAGGCACAGACAGAGGGTCATAGAGGCATAGTCATAGAGTCATAGAGATGTACAGAATGGAAACTTATCCTTCGGTCCAACACGCCCATGATGAATAGATACCCCAACCCAATTTCGTCCGACCTGCCAACATCTGGCCCATATCCCTCCAAACGCCTCCAATTCATATACCCATTCAAATGCCTCTTAAATATTGCAATTTTATCACCCTGCACTACTTCCTCTGGCACCTCATTCCATACACGTTCCACCCTCTGTGTGAAAACGTTGCCCCTTAGGTCTCTTCTTTATCTTTTCCCTCTCACCTTAAAACTGTGCTCTCTAGTTCTGGACTCCCCGAACCCAGGGAAAAGACTTTGTCTATTTACCCTGTCCATGCCCCTCATAATTTTGTAAACATCTATAAGGTCACCCCTCAGCCTCCAACGCTCTACCATTCAAGTTTCACAACCTTTTTCCGATAGGAAGGAGAACAGAATTGCACACAATATTCCAAAAGTGGCCTAACAAATGTCCTGTACACAACATAACCTCTCAACCTTTGTACTCAATACTCTGACCAATAAACAAAAGCATACCAAACGTCTTCTTCACTATACTATCTACCTGCGACTCCACTTTCAAGGTGCAATGAATCTGCACCCCAAGGTCTCTTTGTTCAGCTACTCTCCCTAGGACATTACCATGAAGTGCATAAGTCCTGCTAAGATTTGATTTCCAAAGTGCAGCATCTCACATTTATCTGAATTAAATTCCATCTGCCACTTCTCAGCCCACTGGCCCATCTGGTCAAGATCCTGTTGTAATCTGAGATAACCTTCTTCGCTGTCCACTACACCTCCAATTTTGGTATCATCTACAAACTAACTAACTGTACGTCTGATGCTTGCATCCAAATCATTTATGTAATTGACAAAAATTCGAGGACCCAGCACCGATCCTTGTGGCACTCCACTGATCATAGGACTACAGACTGAAAAAAACTACCCTCCAGTACCATCCTCTACCTTTTACCTTTGAGCAAGCTCTGTATCCAGTGGTTAGTTCTCCCTGCATTCCATGAGATCTAACCTTGCTCACCATTCTACCACGAGGAACCTTGTCGAAAGCCTGACTGAAATCTATGTAGATCACATCATCCAATCTGCCCTCATCAATCCTCTTTGTAACTTCCTCAAAAAACTCAATCAAGTTTGTGAGACATGATTTCCCAGGCACAAAGCCAAGTTGACAATCCCGAATCAGCCCTTGTCTTTCAAATACATTTACAACCTGCCCCTTAGAATCCCCTCCAACAACTTGCCCACCACTAACGTCAGGCTCACTGGTGTATAATTGTCTGGGAGTTTCAGGGTGTTTCAGGGAGAAGAGTATTGATTATACTAACAGAGATATGGAATTTTGTAGTGACTGAAGACGTTTAAAGATGAAAGTGGACTTCTAGGCTCTGGAGGTGACGTAGATAGGAAAACAATGGGCAATGCCAGGTTGCTGTTGGAGACAGTTACACAGATGGGGACGGTTGCACAACCTGAAAGATGTTCCGTTGTCGGGAGGGTTGGTGGGGATAGGGGGTGTTGAGAGTGAAGTGTACATTGATTATGGTCGACGAATTGGAGAAGGATAAGGCGAGTACAATCTTTTCACAGCTAAGGAAGGATTGTAGGGGCTGGGCACCTTTGCACAGATAGGGAAAGACGAAGAGGTTAAAGACTTAATACTTTGATATGGAGGGTGGCGTTGGTAAGAGGAGTTTACAGAGATAAGCAGCACTGTCAGGGTTTACAGGGATGAAGGAATTTAGTATCTACTGGGAAAAATGTAGGGGTTAAGGTGTTCGGGATTGGGGAATCTGACAGAGACAGAGAGCATTGTATGGATTAGAGGAGATTCCAAACAGAGAGAGGATTATTTGGACTGGAGGATAATACAGAGATCACTAATACAGCATGGGGCAGGATTGATGCCTGGAATCTCTGTGCTCTCTCAGTGAGGACCAGTACAACAGAGGTGAAAGCAGGACTCTCACAAGATGGTGGGAATGAAGCCTAGAATGTTGCTGTTCCTTGCCAAGCTCTGTATCTATGTCCTGTCTTCCGGGTCTGAATACAAAAGGCCACTAACTCCTCCCTGTGCTGTTTACTGTGAGTGATCTTACAGGCTGCAGGATTTACTGAAGGCTCCAGATCTCACGCTCCATCGCTCTCTGGTTGACCAATTATCTTCAATGTGGTAATGGACGAGAATTAGGAATTCGGCTAAGTCAGGAACATCCTGATTACCTACAGGAGACAGAGAAACAGACAGAATGGGAAATTAGACTGAGGCAGTGAGAATGACTCATGTCGAGTAGCACTGAGTCCAACAGAGACCTGGAAAATCCAAGTCTCCATCCCTGGCCTGTGTCGCTGCGTCCCTCTGGAGTGGAGAATTCTGTTGGCTCAGAATCTCAGACCAGCTGCAGGAGTGAGAGGCGTTGACAGAGGCAGCAGTTAGACCCACACAGTGAGGGATACCGCATGGAGAAATATTGAGTGATATCACCAGAGCGCAGCAGGTTTAGCAGGTTTTCAGAATCAAACAACGGTATCAGAAGAAGTGGGTCTGATGCAGTGGGAACTGCTACCAGTTCTCAGGGAGAAGTCAGCTATTTTATTGGGATGGTACAGTGGTGGTACCAGTGTTCTGGTCAATCATATGACCAGGATTGTGCAGAGTGCTTTAAACTGGCACCCATGAGAAGGTATAGGGCTCAGCTGAAAGGAAAACCGAATTCCACGGGGAAAGGTTAAAATATTGAAACATGGGGACGTGGCTGAGGAAAAACAGAAAGAATCAGGAAGGAAGTGAGTTCAACTAATATTGTACATCAGCAAATATGTTTGTGACAGGAAATTGTGATAAAAAGTAAATGACTGTTTCTAAATTTGGATGAAATAAGTATTTGCAATAAGGGATATGAACGTGTGACTTGCGATTTCTATCAAATCACCATCAGGGATATATGGTCACAGGATGAACAAGAAGGTGGGGCATTAATATTCACAGCTACACAACATTGTGGAAAGTCAGGCAGAATGGGAAGAAGGATGGGGATCTCTCATTGTTACGGATAACAATGGGATGATCAAGAAAATATGTGGCCTTAAATTATCAATCAGTCGTAGACAAAATTCTGGGTAATAAGGGTCAGAACACAGAAGTGCAAGAGCAGTGTTAAGGCTCCTTTACTGCATTACATTGTGAAACACCGGATTAACAGAGAATTATTTGAATTTGTAACAAAGGCATTGGGTTAACAGTGAGGTGATTCAACTTTCCTCTCTCATCATCGCATTGGTGATGGGTCACAGAGGAGGCTGACTCTCTCCCACGCTCAGGGGGAGTCTGGAGGTGGCTGTACAGACTGATGTGGCCTTCCACAGACTCTGTAACACTTGGTGCAGGAAGTGGCCATGTGAATGGGGTGGGTGTGGCTTTTGGCTGACAGCACGCTCCTTGTGCTGTTTTCTCCTGGATTCCCGACAGTAAATCCAAACACTTTTTTTCAGATGGCCCCCATCAACTGTGATTCCACATAAACGGCCTCATTGACCTTTCAGGGGCTTTTTTCTCTCCCTCGCTATACTTTAGCCCCTGTTGAACCTTGTCAAAATGCCTCTGAAATTTTAAATATTCCCCACCACCAATAGCCTCCCACACCCTTATCTAATCTGCCACTAATGCTCATACCAAAATATAGAATGCAACGGATATAAAAATACTCTGCTTCTAAACAAAACATATTTTTCCCATTATTTCTAAGTGTCCAGTTATCATTTATTGTCATGCCCTTTATAATACAGTCCAGCATGTTCCCGACTTACTGTCAGGCTAACACCGTTTGGTTTCAGGCTGACTGCACAAAGGGTTTTAGGCGGCATGTTCAACACAGCATCTTGGGTCCGTTCCTGTGCTGCATTGTTCCACGTTCTATTATGCATCAAGGAAGTATCTTCACCAAGAAAAGACTCGGGCCTCTCAGGGATGAAAGAGAAATGAAAGAGGTTGTTGGGGAGATGGATTGGTAAGGACAGGGAAGGGGAGGTGTGGTGGTAAGAACAGGGAAGGGAATACAATGTGTAAGAGGGAGCATGAAGAATAAAAGCAAGCAGGAGCATAGGAAAGTCTGAGTGATGTTTGTGAGGGAGGCCACATAAACGAGTGGAATAAATTAACAGCACATAGCATAGGGACATGCAGTGATGAAACCGTCATTTGAACATGATTGGAAGGAATAACAATAAACTATCACATCGGGTTAAAATCCACATTATTAAAGGTGGCGCAGGTTGGCAATGGAAAAGAGATGGCCACGGAGGACAGATATTAAACAGAGGATTTAGTTCCACAGTAAAGGGATCACACCAGGGGCTGACCAATGAACCACAGCAAAGCAAGTTCAGTATGGGATTATAGATGAATGCTCAATATTATTCACCTCAGAACTAATTTCATTGTCCTTCAATGTAAACTCTCCGGCTGGACTTTTTCGCTGAGAAGATACCACAGAACTGGAATCAGAGAAACACTTCAGTTTTCATTATTGCTATTTCTCAATGACAAAAGACACATGTTGAGACACTTTCAGAATAAACAAATATATCTCTTGGTTTGAGTGCTAAACATTCACCTGTTAACGGAGTTTCCAAAATACACCATCATCAACTCAGGACGGGAATTTACAACATGATTTGAGAAATCTCGTACTTTAATTGAGAGATTTGATATATGCATCCCATTTTAAGATATTTTTTCTAACTGCCAATTCTGTTTTTCCAAAGATTATTTGGAAAGCAAAAGGTTAGAATAAAAAGAAAAAACGTTCTTCATAAACAGAATCAATCTTCTCTAATAACTGCATTCAATGGCGGTTGTAGCTACCCAGCATGCCCGACGATCGTGAAAGCTCTCTATGCTCACGACAGGCGAGGGCAGCACATTCGCAGTCCCGACTTTATCTCCGTTGGAAATGGGAAGAGATGCCTTTTTGCACATGTTAACGATGCAGAACCTGGCGAGCGTTTAAAAACCCTTTCAGCGAGAAGCGACCACGTGGAAAAATAACTTGCGATTAAATGTATCACAGTTCCGAGATGAACAGCCGCCATCTTGGCCGGGGATCTGGATGCATGCGCAAACGGGTCCGTGACGTCACAGTGCCGGGCGGATCTAAGGGTGACTCATGTAGATACCAAAACTCTGAGAGTCAATCAGACAGTGCTGGAGGAGGTCAGCAGGGTCTGGCAGGAGATATGGACGGAGAAACAGAGTGAACCATTCCACTCCTGTGTGCATCTTCTTCAGAACCCATTACTGCAGTGACCTCGGCGATAGCTTAATATCATCTTCACCCTCAGGTGATCTTTGAAACAAGAGCAGTCTCCCTGAATCTCTGGATTTTTTCTGCAGGTGACATTTTTAACGCACCTGTTCAGACGTGTCATGTCCCACTTGTGAAGCAGATGGTGCTTGAGAATCCAGGCCTTCTTAGTTCGAGGGGAGTTCCTCTGGGTCGATTCTTTGGCCCAACCAACTTCAGCTGCTTCGCCAATCACTTTCCCTTCAGAAGTATGCATCTTGGTTAACAATTGGACAATATTCAGCATCATTCTCAACTGCTCAGATACTGATGTGCGCATATCCATGTGTTCAGGTTGTACGTTTGCTCGCTGAGCTGGTAGGCTTGCTCTCATTGAGAACAATCTTACAACCCGAACCTCAACCTGAGCTAAAACTGTTCTCAAAAATCGCATATCCATATGCAGCAAGTCCGGGCCAGCATCTAAAATTTGCACAAGTGGCAAGTAACAGTCGTACCACATCCATGCCTGGCAAAGACCATCTTTAACAAGAGAAAATCTGAGTATCCCTTGTTGACTTTAAACAGCACTATTATTTTTGAATCCTCCATGAGCAGCATTCCGCGGTGTAATATTGACCAGAAACTGAACAGGAGTGACCATTCAACTTGATACAAGATCAGTGCAGAGGCGAAAAGTCTTGCACTGCTCAACTCACCTCTTGACTGCCTTCCTACAAGTTGTAAGTCAGGTGTGATACGGAATCCTCTCCATTTGCCTGGTTGAATGCTGCTTCAACAACACAAGAAGCTTCTCAACATCTGGAACAAAAGAGTACTCTTCATGACCAATTACCTTCACCATTTCCTTTCTTCACCAATGATTTACTGTAGCAGCAAAATGTATCATTTCTTGTGGAACATCCTTCTGGTAGTGGCTTGTGCTATCCACCATTTGGCGACGTATATCCCACAACGGGTTTGCACCTCAGGACACACAATGTCTCATAGATGTTGAGAACAACAACCTGATTTATTCAGGAATGGTCCGTTTTGCTTTTGATGGTGGTTTTTGCATCTTTTGGATGAGATGTAGGATAGAAGATGGTAGATTTTCTGAAATTGGACTTGTTAGTTCTGACATTCTACCCTGTATGGACTGCGATAATATTTGAAAGTCATTTCACAAAGAAATAAATTGAAATAATTGAAGAGGATTGTGTCAAATCAAACATGATATGAAGATCCGACAGTCACGAAATTCATTTGGATGTAAAGGGAACATGTTTATCTGGTATGTCTAAAAGCAAAGATTTCAAACAGCATTGTGAGTGGTAATGCACCAACACACACACACACACACACAAGAATGCAAGCGTTCCTCTGAACTGAGTGCAGAAATTATTTAACATTAACCAGTTAACATTTTTAAACAAACACAGACAGAGAAGACATAAATATGTTGTGTTTATGGGAAAGGATTCAACAGATATGTGAGGAGATCAGCACCATGGAAATGTCTGGTTTGTGAGAAGGATTGCAAATTCCCAGACCAGCTGGAGACTCATCGACACAGACATTCTGAGGAGACACCGTTCACCTGCTCTGTGTGTGGGAAGGAATTTACTCTGTCATCCAGCTTCTTGTAACACCAGTAGGTTTACACTGACAAGAGACCGTTCCCCTGATTGTGGGGGGGAAAAAAAACTTTAAGATCTGTAATGGTCTTAAATTCAATGGTCTTTAATTAACATAACACTGTTCCCATGGGGGAGAAGTTATTTAGGTGTTCCATGTGTGGAAAGGTATTCACTTGGGGATCCAGTTTCATGTCACACAAGCGTCTTCATCATTGGGAGAGAAGCTTTGTCTGCTCCATTTGGAAGGAATAAACATTATAGTTCAGCCTAATGTCAACCGTTTAGTTGACACTGGGGAGAGACCAATCATCTGTTCTGTGGGTGAGAGGGATTTATTAAATCAGGAAAGCTTCAAATACATAGGTGTGGCCATTCTAGATAGAGACTGTACGCTTGCACTGAGTGTGGGAAAGAATTCACTTCATTACCTGTACTCAGTGAGCACCAGTGCATTTACACCTTTTACCTGCTCCTTTTGAGGGAAAGGGTTCACTCGGTTCTCATTCATCAGCAGCTATGGCTTTGTTCACACCAATGAGAGAACATGTAAATGGTCTGACTGTGTGAAGAGTTTTATGAGTAGCAATGATTTAATGAAACACCAACAAACACGTTGTGGAAAGAGGCCATTCACCTGCACTGTGTGTAGCAAGGGATTCAATTATTCATTCCCACACATGGTATCCCAGTGAGAGGGCATCGGTTTAGGTGAGTTTGCTCTATTGTTGGTTTGCAGAGCAACGTGATGCCAACAGCATGGGCTCAATTCCCATTACCAGTTTGAGGTTACCCTGAAGGACTCTCCTTCGCAAAATCTTCCCACTCCTGAGGTCAGGGGGTCCTCTGGTCAAATCACCATGATTCGCTTTTCTCTCTTTTAAAGAGAAAAGTCCTTATAGACAGCTAAGACTATGGTGACATACCCATTCCATTGAGGTCGAATGTGATTGTATTCTGCTCTTATTGCATCCAGAAATGAACTGTGTTCATTCTGTCAACGGTGGTTTACTTCATTGGCTGTGAATTATCTCTTTAACTGAACTAGTGTTTAATTGTTCAGGTATCAATCACAGATTTTGTTTTTCAACCATGATTTCTCTTCCATGAGATGAGACTGGTAGATATTCATTTACTGCCCTGTTCTTGAGACTTTTGTTCGTTGCTAAGGCATGAATTGTATTTATATATGTACTTTCACACATTCAGGATTTGTGAATGTGCTTCATAGCAATTGAAGTCATTGTGAAGTGTATTCACTGTTGTGGAAGATACAGCAGATAAGTTGTGCCGATGTGCAGTGGGAACCCAGTCCCACAGTGAGAGCCCGTGAATGATTTCTCATCAGTGTGAACACATTGATGGAATTTCAGTTCCTGGGAACTTATAAAGCACTTCTCACACTCTGGCATTGAAACAGTTTCTTGTCACTGTGAACCCGTTGGTGTATCTGCAGGATAAACTAATTAAGTGCATCTTTTTTCCCAAATTCAGAATGCCAATGTGAATTATCTGGTGCCTCAGTGAATTTGATTACTGAGAGGTCCTTCCCCACATTCAGAGCAGGTGAATGGCTTCTCTCCAGTGTGAAACCGCTTGGATCTAAGTAGGTTTCTGGAATCAATTAATTTCCTCCCTCAAACAGCAGATGAGCAGTCTCTCCTCTGTGTGATCTCTCTGCTGCTGTCTCAGCAGACTGAATGACTGACTGTATCCTTTCCCACAGTTAAAGCAGGTGAACGGCCTCTCTCCAGTGAGTTCGCAGATGTAAAGTGAGATCAGATGTTGGCCTGATCCCACTCCCACTTTGAGAACACTTGAATTGCTTCTCATCAGTCTGAATATATTGATGGTGCATCAGCTCCTGAGAACTTTTAAAGCATTTGGCGCACTCTGGACAATTAAATGGTCTCTCCTCAATGTGAACTCACTGATGTAACAGCAGGTTAGATAACTCAGAAAATCCTTTCCCACACTCCGAACAGGTGAAACGTTTTTTTTTCCCAGTGTGGCAGCACTGATGAATTTGCAGAGCAGACTGTTAATTGAATCCTTTCCACTGTTACCACATTTCCAGTTTCTCTCCAGTATCCCTCCAGTTATATATTGAAAAGACAGATGATTGGCTGAAGCCCCGCTCACAGACAGACCACGGGAATGGGTTCACTCACCTGTGAATATTGCTTTCTCCTTTCATTCTCAAAGGTCGATGAGATTCAGGCGACATCAAACAGAGCAACTCCATCAGATTCTGATGTGCTGCTTCATTTCAGTTTCCCAACGGCAAAACCTCACCTTTAATATTTCTGAAATTTAAACAGAAATAGTCCACTAAGAGAGAACTTTTAAAAATACCAAAGCAGAAAATTTCATTCCTCATTCGATGTGGATATTCCAGACAAGATCAGCATTTATTATTGCCCGTTGCTAATTTTACTGGACAAGGTGACAATGGGTTACCTTCTTGAACAACTGCTGTCCATTTCCTGTTGGTAGAACCAAAACACAAAGAATGGAATTTCAAAATTAAAACCTACTGGAGGAATGGCAACATATTTCCAGGTCAGAATAGTAAGTGGTTTGTAGGGTTTTCCGATCTATGTTGAAAAATGTGTTGCTGGAAAAGCGCAGCAGGTCAGGAAGCATCCAAGGAGTAGGAGAGTCGACGTTTCGGGCATAAGCCCTTCTTCAGGAATTGCTTTTCGAGCAACACATTTTTCAGCTCTGATCTCCAGCATCTTCAGTCCTCACTTTCTCCCCTTTTCGGATCTATGTGCTAACCTTTCCTTTTGGTTGCAAGTGGTTGTGAGTTTGAAAGGTACTGTATAAGAAGCTTTGGTGAATTTCTGCAGTGCATCTTGTGGGTAATACTAACGGCCTGTCTGAGTATTTGGAGGTGAAGAAAGTGGATCTTTATCGATGCTGTGTCAGTAACGTGGTGCTGAGCAATTCGGCTGCTCTCTTCTGGATGTTGTTGAGCTTTGCCGTATTGTTGGAACTGCACTCAGGGGTCCTCAAGAAGGTCATAACTGAAATGTCTCTTGCTACTCCGATGCTGCCTTATCTGCTGTACTTCTCCTGCGCCATGCTTTCTCAACACTGCACTCACCCAGGCAAGCAATGAGTATCCCATCGTGTTTCTTACTTCTGTCTTATAAAGTAATAAACGATAGTTGGGAAAAGAATCCAAATAAAGAGAAGAACCGTTGGACAAAGGAGTGGATAACGATCATGTTCAGAGAGTGAATAGCTGCTAATGGAGACTGCTGGTCACTAAACAGAGGTGGAGTGTAATGACAGATTATCTGACAGATAGGCTTCAGGGAATAAAGAAGTGTATTACTCGCTGTAGAAATCCCAGACTCTGACCTGCTCTTGTAGCCAGTGTTTATACGGCTGGTGCAGTTAGTTTCTCATAGAAACTGGGACTTTTACAGCACTGAAAGAGGCTTTTTGACCTATCTCGCCAATGTCAAGCATCAAGCATCTATCCACTCTCATCCCATTTTCCAGAACTTGGTCTGTAGCCTTAGGCGCGGTGGTGCTTCAAGTGATCATTGAAACATATTTTTAATTGCACAAGCTCCAGCAAAATGCCATCACCATACACATATTCCACTTCCATTCTTTGTCCACCTTCTGCAGGGAACATTCCCTCTGGGACACACTGGTGCATTCTGTCTTCACTCCCCAAACCTCCCCCCACAGCCCCATGGAATCTTGCCCAGCAATCACTGACGAGGTGACCCATGCACACATGCACAGCAGATAAGAACGAGGAGCAGGGGTAGGCCATCCGGCCCTTCGAGCCTTCTGCACTATTCAATAAGATCATGGCTGATCTTTCCATGGACTCAGATCCACTTACCCATTCTCGCACTGTATCCCTTCCTTCCTTTATTGTTAAAGAAAATCTTAGCTTTAAAAACGTTTACTGAAGTAGTGTTAACTACTTCACTGGGCAAAGAATTGCAAAGATTAACAATCCTCTGGGTGAAGAAGTTCCTTCTCAACTCGGTGCTGAGTCTTTTCCCTCTAATCTTGAGGCTACGCCCTCTTGTCCAAGTTTCATCCGCTAGTGGAAACACCTCTCCCCTTATGCACTGAATTCTCACTTTTCCAACTTTCAAAAAGTATACTCAGCCTTCATCACAGTGTGCTAAAGGCACCTGTAGGCTGTCCGTGTGGTATAAGAATTCCCTTTCTGACATAGATCTGGGCAGAGATGCGTTTTCACTGTAAAGATTACCACCCCCTTTAGACAAAGGAATTCAGGTGTTTGCCTTCATATCGGCACTAGTAAGAGTTCCACGCTGACTCAGTGTTTGTAACATGGAGAAAAACAAATCACAGTATGAAGTTTCGGCTGAGTGTTGTGTATCTATCATTTTGAATATTGTTTCAAATTTGCAGTGCTTATCTTCAAATGCTTATTCTTGAAAGTAGCAGATGGAGTGCGGGAGGTTGTGGTGACATTATGGAAGTTTATAAAATCATGAGAGGTATGGATAGGATGAATAGCCAGGGTCTTTTCAATAGGATAGGAGACTTCACACATAAAGGACATAGCTTTAAGGTGAAATGGGGAAGATTTAAAATGGACGAAGGGGCAACATATTCACACAGAGGGTGATATCTGTATGAAATGAGCTGCCAGAGGAAGAGTGGTAGAAGCAAGTACAGCTCCAACATTTCAAAAACATTTGGACAAACATATGAATGGGAACCTTTTAGAGGCATGTGGACGAAATACAATCAGGTGGGACTGTTGTAGATTGCAAAACCTGGTCAGCGTGGGCAGGTTGGAGCAAAGGGTCTTTTCGTATGTGATATGACTGTATGAATCCACAAAGCGGTGAAAAGGGAAGGACAGATTTGATGTAAGCAAATTGGCAGGAAACATAAAAACAAGCATCATAAACTTTCCTGTGTATATAAAAACAGTTCAAGATGGGTGCGTGACCTTTGGTAGAAATAAAGTCAGGAAAGTATATTGAGGACATTTGGAGGCTGTGACTCGGAAATTGGCTCAAGGGAACAGACAGATAATTTACACCAGTACTTTACATCATTCCTCATAGGGGAAGGCACTGTAAGTACATCAATGACACAGGCAAAATGGTAATCGGAAGGAAGTTCTTGAACCATGCCTAACGAAAGGAACAAGGTTTCTAAAAAGCAGATGAGAGTAAGGGTAGACAGGTCAGCAGCAATTCTGAGTTGGTTTTAAAAGAAGTGGTCACAGTCTTGGGATCATTGCTCCCCGTCTATCAGATGTTAGTTCTGCTGTTTGTTTAAGTAAGCAGTAAGTACAGTAGCTTTAATGGGTTGTCATCAGGTTTTGTTACACATGGTTCTGACCCTGGAATGTTCACCCACGCTCGTCACTGAACCAAAGATCAGCTTCATGGTAATGGTAGATTGCGGGATTATCCTGGGGAAAAAGTTACAGATTGTGGTTGAATATAATTCTACTGCTGCTGCTGCTGTTATGATTTCGGCATCACATGAGTGCCCAGTTTGAGCTGCAATATCTGCAATGTTTTCTCTGAATGTGGTGATCAACTCCATCGGCAATATTGGCGGTAGCGTTATAGTTGCCGAGATACAGAGAAACGTAACATTAAATTGTCAACTGCTTCTTTAGACACAGGAACTGTTACTGCGGGACTCTGCAGTGATGCAACGGCTTTCTCAGCCAAGAAGAGAAACTGAGGGGAGGGAGCCATTTTCAACACTGAATGTGGGGAATTGACTTGCTGCTGTCATTAGAAAGTCAGTGGAGTTTCTGTGGATGGTGTTCTCAGGGTTGTGTTGTCAGCTGCTGGGTTCAGTCAGGGAGACCGGAGGGTCTAGTGACCCCCACTCTGGAGACTGCATTTACAGAGAGTCTTGGTCCATGGTAAACAAATGGAGCCGAGGCTAGACAGAAGGCAAGCTCTTGTAAGCAGGGTGGAGCAGGACATTGCATTTTCCAGGATTTCCAGGAACATTTTTCTCAGCTGGACCCATACATGTGTAAAGTGTGAAACGAGCTTGTTTCAAAATTGAGGTGGTCACTGAGCTGTGTCCCCTCCTTCAGTATAACCTGTACTCGCATACCAGTGACAGGACTGTGCTGACACTCACCATGAAGTAAACTGTTTCAATTCTGGAATTTTCCAGGCAGAAGTGGGTAATATATCCACCATCTCTGAAGTGCAGTCCTCCAATCTCTTTACGAACTGACAGAGGCCATCTGCCTTCTGAGAGGAATACATTGGTTCCAACTCCACAGGGGAACGTACAGAAACTAACTCCCAGAAATACTAGAAAACGGGGACTCGTAAAAATGAGCAACTGCAGGAAATTAAAATTAATAAAGTGCATGCCTTTGAAAATCTAATTTAATTAAAGTTTCATAAGTTGCTGCATCTGATGAGCTACAACCCAATTGTTTTAGAGGTGGTAACAGATGTAGTGAAACAATTGCTATCTATTCTTCAAAGCTGCTTAGATTCTGAAAAGTATCCTGCAGGCTTGAAAGCAGCTATTGTAAATCTAAACATTCATAACAGGGCGGAGAGGGGAAAAAATGAAAACTAAATAGCTTGATGTCAGCTGTAAGTAAATCGTTGTAACCTTTTATTTCACTGTAGCACCTAAACACTTGGAGAGCAATGATCTGATATGTTAGTTTCGGCCGTGATTCAGGAAAGGGAAATGATCTTTGATAAACCTCCTAAAATTTGTGAAGATTGTCTGCTGTGACAGCGACAATTGAGAACCAATGGGAGTTGAGTATTTGGATTTTCAGCAGATGTTTGACATGGTTGAATACAGGTGAGTGGGGAATGTTAGAGTCCATGGGTAGGTAGGTTTGGAATATATACCATATTGATTTAAAATTGGGTAATAGAGATATGAGAAGAGTAATGTTTATCTCTGGACTGAAGGCTTGTGGAGTATCAGAAGGATCAGTGTTTGGCAATAATTATTCACGAGGCATACAAACTGAATCAGATGGGAACAACAAATATCATCATTCACATTTATATGTATGTGTATATATAAATGGTGAGACGTTGGCGAGTGCTTTTGTTGAAAAAGACCAGGATGACGTTGGCCATAAGTCACTAACAGAATTCTTACGTGGCAGGAATTAAATGATATGCGGCTTTTCATACAAATTGATTGAAGTATCAGAGTTACTATATCTTTCCCAATGGTGGTGTTTTGTTGAAGGGAGTGTTTGGTGCATTGTGTACAGATTTGGACTGCTTTATAAATAATGATCTCTTTGTCATCGAGACAGTGCAAAGGAGTTTCACCAGACTAAACCCTGGCATGATGGTACCACGAGGAGCGAGTGCAGTAACTATGTGTTTAATCTGTAGTGTTGTGAAAGAATAACGAAGTTGAAATTTGATGGTTAAGGACGGACACTTATTTATGTCCTATGAATAATTAAGCCACGGAGATCAATTTGGAGCAGTTGATCTGTTCAGTTCCTGCTCCATTTGTTTGTGATGTTAGAGCATCTCTCAGACTTTTCTGTCCCTGTGTTAGTGACTTGAGAAGCTGAATGACCTGTTCATCTTCCTCTGTAAGTGACTCCGTGTGTGAAAGAGTCTCTTTTGGATTCCGCATAAGTAAAGTGTGGGAGTGAGCAGATTCCTTGTGTTCCCGTGTAATTGGCAGGAGGTACTAAATGTGCTATCATCCGTCTTGTCCAAACGTTTGAGGGGCTGAATGGCTTCCACATTTTCTTGTGAACCCAGATTGAGGTGCTGATTGAGCAGCACATTTTATTGTTGAAATGTGCAGTGTCTAGCAGTGCTTATGCGTGAATGTTACCCAAACTTATACAGTACGATCTTAAATGGTGTCTAGTTCTTGTTGCACATGGACATTGACTAGTTGTTCTGAACATTATGTAAACTTCATTGAATATCCTCACTTCTGTTTATTTGAACTCAATGGGCTGAATAGCCTTCTTCCACACTGTATGGATTCGATGATGATAAACTGGAGCTTCCTAGGCTGAGGAAACTACTTAAAGATCTCCTGCGGATATGTGTGTGTGTGTGTGTATGTTGATTGTGTTCTCAGTTTAGATGGTGCTTTCACTTACTTCCCTCCCTTTGTCCCTCCTAAACTGAATCCCTGATGAATTCCACCCTCCATTTCCACCTGAACAGTGGTGTGAAGAAATAAGCAGAGACTGGCTGCAACAGAATGGACAGAAATGAAAGGAGCCTTCCTCAGACCTCGTGTCAGGGGAATATTATAACACTTTAAACACCAAAGAGACTGTCAGACTCGCCCCACGCTGATGCACACAGACGCACACTAACACAGAGATACAGAGACATTCACTAATACATGGAACTAATACAGACATGCAGTGTCTGTCAGTATTTCCCTTGCTCCATGACAACATTGTCAATATTTCCCTCGCTCTGTCTGGTGTGCATCAGCATTTCAGTCTGTCTTTAGGGATTGTGTTAGTATTGCACTTGCTCACACCAGTGGGTGAGTCAGCATTTTTGTGTGGATTGTGACTGCAGGACAATTTCAATGTTCGCAGATACCAACCTGGAAGAATTGTAAAGAGTGTGAAGTGCTGCATGCAGTTGTGAGAGTGGTGGTGCATGAGCCATGTTCGGGGGTCGGTGTTATAACAGATATACTGTGAGTGTGAGGGAGCACAGAGAATCCGGCGACCCTTATCCCTACAGAGTGGGGGAGGTTATTGATGCTTGTCCTGTATTGATGTACATTTCTTCAGATCACAGATACAGCACTGATCTGATTGGTGAACTCAGACCATGCTCGGTGTGTCTGGTGGTGAAGGCCACTCTGGGAAGAGAAGGGTTACCCTCTGTACCAGCCCATCCACCAGGACTTCCGTGCTCCTGTCGACAAAACGTGGTGCAATTGCCCCTTATCTGCCATGCCCCGGGTAAACTGTGCAGGGCAGCTCCTACCTGAGAAAGTTCAGCCATGTGCCCATTGGCCTTTATAAGATGGCACCAATGCCAGGGATCACGGAATGTCCAGGGACATCTGGGCGATAGTGAGTACCTCCAGCCATGATGAGTAGGAGAATCGGATTGGCATTGAATGAGAGGGTCATCACGGGGTAGTTTCGTAGTTAATGAGGTGAATTCGATAAGACATCACCAGGAAACTAAATCTGCTTGGTGCAGACAATCCCAATGTCACACTCAATGATAATGGCACTGAGAAAAATTACTGATAGATTCAGCCCAACGAATCGAAGACTCAGCTGACCACACTAACAGAAACAAAGCTGCAGCTGCTTGTCCAAAACTCCCCATCACAGAGAAGGAGCGAAATGTGACATACTCTTGGGAAATAAGGTAGGGCAGGAGACCGAGGTATTGGTGGGGAAAGCCCTTTGGGAAAAGTAATCAGAATTCTCTTAGTTTTGAAATAGAAATGGAAAAGGAATTACGATCTAAAAGTTAATATTCTAAAACGGAAGGGCCAATTTTGGTGAAATTAGTCAAGGCCTTCCAAAGTGGATTTTGACAGATATTGGCAGGTAAAGGACTATTTGATAGAAGAAAGCCTTCAAAAATGAAATGTCAAGTGCACAGAGGCAGTATGTCACTGTTCGGGTGAAGGGTAAGGCTGGGAGGTGTAAAGAATGCTGGCGAATTGCATAAATTGAGAGTCTGGTCACGGATAAGAGGAAAGCATATGTCAGGTCGAGACAGCAGGAATGAAGGGTTTTTTTCTGTATTCATTTACGGGATTAGGATACCACTGGTTGGGCCTGCATTTATCCCCGATCACTAATTGCCTAGAGGGTAGTTAAGAATCAACACATTGTTGTCGGTCTGGACTCACATATAACCCAGAATATCAGTGAACCAGATGGGTTTTTCCAGCATCCGAATTGGATTCATCCTCGGATCAGCCTCTACATTCCAGATTTAAAATGATTGTCCGGAAGAATCTAAAACCAGTCGGAGTACACTTAAGAGGGAAATCCGGAGGCCTTGAAGGGGAGATGAGATAGTTTTGACAAATAGTGTTAAGGAGAATCTGAAGGGGCTCTACACAAACATTAAGAACAAAAGAGTAACTCGGGAGAGTGTTGGGCCACTTAAAGTTCAGCAAGGTTGCCGATGTGCAGAACAGCAGGAGATCGAGGCGATAGTAAACAAACATTTTGCAACAGTATTGACTGTGCAGAGGGATATGCAAGTTAAAGAACTTCGGAAATAAATCATGACATCTTGAAAAGTGTCTGTATCACAGAGGAGGAGATTCTGGAGTTCGTAAAGCCTCTTAAGCGAGAAAAATCCCCGTGACCTGGTCAGGTGTACACGAGAAGTCTGCGGGAAGCGAGGGAAATGATTAATGGGCCCCTTGCTGAGATATTTGTATCGTCAATTGTCACAGGACAGGTGCTGGAAGATAGGAGGCTTGCTAACTTTGTTCAATTACTCACAACATTAAAGAAGAATGGTAAAGAAATGTTGGGGAGCCTGACGTCAGTCGTGGGCATTTTGTTAGAGAGGATTCTGAGGCACAAGTTTGCATGTATTTTGAAAGGCAAGGCCTGATAAGGGATAGTCAATATAGTTCAAGGCGTGGAAAATTGTGTCTCACTAAATTGACTGAGTTTTTTTGAAGAAGTGACTAAGAGAATTCATTGAGGCAGACAGGTTAATTGTTGACATGGACTTCATGTTGACAACTTTCCGCATGGTAGACCGGTTAACAAGGTTTGTTCACATGTAATGCAGGGAGAACTAGCCATGTGGATACAGAATTAGTTCCAAGGTAGGAGACAGAGGGTGGTGATGGTGGATTACTTTTCGAACAGAAGGGCTGTATTCAGTGGTGTACTACAAGGATCGCTGCTGGGTCCACTGCTTTTCATTATTATAGAAATCATTTGGATGTGAACATAGCAGAGATTGTTGGTACGTTTGCAGATGACAGCAAAATTGATGGTGGAATGGCCAGCAAAGAAGATTTACCTCAGAGTACAATGGGATATTGATCAGATGGGCTAATGGGCTGAGAATTGGTAGATGGTTTTTAATCTAGATAAATGTGAGATGCTGCATTTTGGAAATGCAAATCAGAGCAGGACGAATCCACTTAATTGCATGGTCCTGGGGTGTGTTGATGAGCAAAGACACCTTGGAATGCAGGTTCATTATTTCTTGAAAGGAGAATCGCAGGTATATAAGATAGTGAAAAAGGGTATTTGGTATGTTTGCCTTTATTGGTCAGTGGTTTGACTATATGAATTGGGAGATCACGTTGCTGCTGACCAGCACATTATTTTAGGGACATTTGGAGTACTGGATATACTTGTCCTTTCCCTCCTATTGGAAAGATATTGTGACACTTGAAGGGAGTCAGAACATATTTACAAGGATGTTGCCAGGATTTTAGCTGTAGGGAAAGTGTGAGTAGGTTGGGGTGTTTTTTTTTTCCTGGAGCGAGAGGGGCATGTAGAGGGTGAATAGTCAAGATATTTTCCCCAACACTGGAGGGCATGGATTTCAGGTGAGTGGCGAACGATTTAAAAATGACCTAAGGAACAACTATTTCCACAGAGAATGATGCATGTGTGGAATGAGCTGTCAGAGGTGGTGGTGGAGGCAGCTATGATTACAACATTTAAATGGCATTTAGATGGGTACATGAAGAGGAAGGGTTTACATCGGTGTGGGCCAAATGCTGGCAAATGGTACGAGCTTATATTGGGATATCTCATCAGCATGGACGAGTTGAACTGAAGGATCTGTTTCGTGCTGTACACCTCCGAGAATCGATTATTCTGTCTGAACTCACACCAATATCACATTAATTAATCATTCCCGGAAATACCAGCCTATGTTACTAGATGCCATCGATATGTCTTCACTTCAGCATTCTGAAATGTGCAAAAACATTCTTCCATAATACTGACTCTGAGTCTCTGTTTACTGTATATTTCCGAAATCTCTCCCATTTGTTGGTATTGAAACCGTTGGTATTTAAACCCTGAGATCCAGTTTTAATTGTCCAATTTTAATGTGAATTATTATCCTATATCTTTCTCTGGCCTTGAATGTTGCTTATCCGAGAGCATCAGTTCCAATATAAAAAAGCCTAGAAATAATATTCTGAAAGCATAGCTTGCATTTTCTTTGACTTCCCAGTGTCCTGCCCTGGGCTCCATGTTGGAAAGTAGGGTGTCAGTTTTGAGGCACTACTTTGTAACTTGTTCTATGCCTTTCCATTGATCGTCTGTGTTAATCACTCTCTGCTGATCATGTGCTCAGTAACATGAGGAATCCCCTCCACTGTTACTGATTAAGACCAGACTTTTCACTTGAATTTGACTGACATTTGACTTAATTCTTGTTTTGGTACGTTCGTGGAAATTTTGGGGATGGTTTCCTGGAGGCAGTGTTTTAAGCTGCTGTGGAAATTCTGGAAGCCCAGATGTTTTGGTGACCCAACTCTGGATGAGTCACGGTGACTGTGGTTACAGCATCTGGGTCTACAACATGACCAATAAATAGAGCAGAGACTGTAGAGAGGGAAATCTCTGTGAAATGGAATGAGGGATTCAAAATCAGATCAGCCGTGGTTATGGAGCAAGGTTGAATGACTCGCTCATGCAACGTATTCAGATATTTCTGTTAATAACAAGCTAATTCCTCTTCTCTCCCAATATCTCACAGTAATGGGGGGTGAGTCACCTCCTCCTGTTCCTGGGGAACAGAAATCTGCGCCCTCACTTGCCCCAGATATCCCCATGTCCCAGTCTGGAGCAGTTGAGTGACTGCCTGCAGTTCCTGTGTCGCAGTCTCAAGCAGTTGAATGACACCCTCCTGTCTAGGTATCCCAGTCTCAAGCAGTTGAATGACTCTCTCCTGTCCCCGTGTTTCAGTCGCGAGCAATTGAATGACTGTCTCGTTTCCCTGTGTCCCATTCTCGAGCACTTGAATGACACCCTCCTGTCTAGGTGTCCCAGTCTCAAGCAGTTGAATACTGCCTCCTGTTCTTGTACTCCAGTATCGAACAGTTGAATGACACCTTCCTCTTCCTCTGTCCCAGTCTTGAGCAGTTGAGTGACTCCCTCCTGTTCCTGTGTCCCAGTCTCGAGCAGTTGAGTGACTCCCTCCTGTTCCTGTGTCCCAGTCTCGAGCAGTTGAGTAACTCCCTCCTGTTCCGGAGTCCCTGTCTCGAGTAGTTGAATGACACCTTTCTGTTCCTGTGTCTCCGTCTCGAGCAGTTGAGTGATTGCCTCCTGTTCCAGTGTACATGTCTCGAGTAGTTGAATGACACCTTCATGTCCCGGTGTCCCAGTCTTGAATAGTTGAATGGACTCCCTCATGTTACTGTGTCCCAGTCTCGAGCAATTGAGTGACTGCCACCTGTTCCTGTGTCCCAGTCTCGAGCTGTTGAATGGCTGCCTCCTGTTCCTGTGTCCCAGTCTCGAGCTGTTGAATGGCTGCCTCCTGTTCCTGTGTCCCAGTCTCGAGCAGTTGAGTGACTCCCTCCTGTTCCTGTGTCCCAGTCTCGAGCAGTTGTGTAACTCCCTCCTGTTTCTGTGTCCCAGTCTCGAGTAGTTGAGTGACGGCCTCCTATGCCTGTGTCCCAGTCTCAAGTAGTAGAAGAAGTCCCTCCTTTTCTTGTCGCCCAGTGTCGAAAATTTGAATGACTCCCTCCTGTCCTGTTGTCCCAATTTCGAGCAATTGAATGACTGCCTCCTGTTCCTGTGTGCCAGTCTCTGTGACTGCCTCCTGTTTCTCCATGTTCCTGAGCAGCAGTTTTAATGCTCTAAATACTGTCTCAAAATTATGAAATGACTCGATAGCAGGGCATTTCCAACTAGGAGCAGCATTGCAGAAACACTTTCCCATGCAACATTCTATGGAGGCGGTCTGTTATTCTATCCCTGACCCTATAGAAATCCGGTGAAACCTATACAACCCAGGAGTGTTCCAGTTATACTCCCACATACAGGGAAGAAAGATTGTAAGATTTATAATTTATCCTTCAGTAACCCCCATCCATTCCATTCAAACGAAGTAAATGTTCCCCCTTGTTGTGGTATGTAAACTGATGTACAGAACTGGTTAACTGAATCGCTTTGTTTGCTGACTGTGATTAATGTCAGTCTGCGTGGATTCTAATTATCCCAGTGGAGAAGGTCCATTTTCTGATGATAAATGGGCTCTGTTCAATGTGTTATCCCATAGCATTGGCGGGACCATCATCGACGGCGCTAACAGGGATCACCAGCAGCAGAGAGGGCACGGAGAGATGAGAATCTGAGAACATTAGACTGGAATGTTCCAACAAAGGGTCAGAATCTGAGAACAATAGACTGGAATGTTCCAACAATGAACAGGGGTTTATCCGATTATGTTTGGATTCTTTCTACATATTATTGGTTGCCATTACCAACGCGGATCCTCATTCAATATTTTTATTATCCTATCCTGGCTACTGTTGGTGTTCCTGGTAGGTTTCACTATCCATTTACTATTTGCATTAACCATGTGCGACGGTATACTGTTCTTTAAATTTACTCTACTCTGTGAACATTCACTCTCCAAACCACTACGAACAACAGAGAGCTGGTTCATTCTTCCTCTCCCTCTTTCGCTCTGACGCTGTGCCTTATGTATTGACCTACTCAGTTTCAGGTATGAATCAGGTATGCATCACTGCCCTTGCTATTTAAATATTGAAAGCTTGGAGTTCACTTGGAGAGAGAGAGAGAGAGAGGACAGGTGCTGCATGCAGCAATGAGAGTGTGGAGCATGAGCCTTGTTCGGTGGTCGGTGCTACAACAGATATACAGTGAGCGTGAGGGAGCAGAGAGAATACGGTGACCCTTATCCTGACAGAGCGAGGAAGGTTATTGATGATTGTTCTGAATTGATGGACATTTCTTCATGCCGCACTGAAGTGAGCTCAGACCAGGCTCGGTTCGTCTGGTGGTGTGATCCCTCTGGGAAGAGAATGGTCTCCTCGTCTACTTGCCAATCCACCAGGACATTCGTGCCCCTGTCAATAAACCGTGGTGTGATTAACCCTTATCTGCCACGCTCGGGTTAATCTGTGCAGGGCAGCTCCATTCTGAGAAAGCTCAACCGTGTGCCCATTGGCCTTTTAAAGTTGGCACCATCAAGGTGCATCCGGACGACTGTGAGTACCTCCAGCCATGATGGGTGGGAGAATCGGGTTAGCATTGCATGAGAGGAATACCATCGAGTGGGATGGATAGTCAATGAAGTGAATTTGATAAAATAGCACCAGGAAACTAGCTCAGCCTCGTGCAGACATTTCCTCTGTCACACTCAATGAAAATAACACTGAGATTAATATTTATTAGATTCAGCCCAATGAAGCTGTCCTCACTCCGAGTTACAAAGCTGCAGAACAAATGCTCATCCAAAACAGTCCATCGTCTGAACTCACAGCGATATCCCATTCACTCATAATTGTCCATAATAGTGACCCGTGTTGCATGGTACTATCGAAATGGCTTCATTTCAGCATTCTGAAACCTGTGAACATGCCCTTCCATGACATTTTTTTTCTCAGTTTCCCCCTCTCTGTCTCAACTCCAAAACACGCTCATTTACAGCCATGCTGCACGGTAACTGGCCATTCGGCGCAGCTGGTCCATGCCAACCAAAACGTCTATCCACACTCACCCCATTTCTCTGTCCTTGTTCTGTATCCCTCTAATCCTTTTCTTTCAATGTATTGGTCCAAATGCTTTTTCAATATTGTTATTGTACGCACCTCGATCACTTCCACTGGCAGATCAGTCCATGTACGTTCCACAGTCTGTGTAATAAACATTGACTCTCAGGTTCTTTTTATTTTTCTGCTCTCCAAAGATTAACAGATGCTCTGTAGTCTCGATTTCCAAACCCTAGGAAAGAATTTGAAATATTCACCCCTATGCACGCCTCTCATGATTTGATAAGATCTACACTTCTGTAAGACGCCCCCCCCCCTTCCAACGCTGTAAAGAAATAGGTTCTAACCTATCCAACCTCTTCCTACAGCGTAGACCCTTCAGCCCAGGAAATATCTTTGTAAATTTCTTCTCCAATCTTTCTAATTCAATAATATCCTTTCTAGAGCAAGGTGAACAAAACTGAGCACAATACTCCAACCGCAGCCTTACCAACATACTGTACAACTGCAACATAACGTCCCAACTTCTATACTCAATGCCCTGATGAAGGCCAGTGTGCCAACAGCCTTCTTCACTGGCCTGTGTATCTCCGACTCAAATTTCAGAAAACCATGCGCCTGATCTCCAACGTCCTTTTTTGCCATTACACTCCTTAAGGCCCTCTCATTTACCATTAAATTCCCACCTGAATTTGATATTAAAGTCCATTTGCTTATTTCTCAGCCCACTACCCCAGCTGGTCAAGGTACTGCTGCAATTTCTGATAATTTTTCTCACTGTAAACGATGTCTCATATTTTCGTGCCATCTGCAAACTTACTAACCTTGTGTTGTGTACGCTCGTCCAATCATTGATAGAGATAACATACAGCAATGGTCCCAGCACCGACCCCTGAAGCATTCCACTAGTCGCCAGCCTCCAGTGCGACAAGCATACCTCCACCATAGTCATTTGCTTGCTAACATAAAGTCAATTGTGTCGCCAATTTGCCAGTGCACCTAGTATTACATGCGATCTAACCTTTTAGAGCAGCCTACTTTATCAAAGGCCTTACTGAAATCCATTTAGACTATGTCCACCACCCTGCCCTCGTCAACCTTCTTGGTCACTTCCTCCAAAAACGTTAACAAAATTTGCAAGGCATGATCTGTTTTGCACAAAGCTACGCTGACTGCTCCAAGTCAAACTCTGTTTTCCAAATGCATGCATATCTTATCTCTCAGAACACTCTCAGGTTATATATCCCAGGCTTTTCTTTGCAGACGTTCTTGAATAAGGGCACAACATTTTCTACTTCCCAGTCTTCTGGTACTTTGGCCCCTGAACTTTCTTCACTTCCTTCCTGGATATATCTGGTCAAAACCAAGAGATTTATCTGACTTTGTGCATTCTACTGTGATATGGACTGTACCAAGATATGACAAACAACCCCTCCCCCCACCCAAAGGTCACAGGTTTTCTTCATGGAAAAAAAGGGTAAATTGAGACCTCGCCCATCTCTTGCAGTTTTCCATACGCATGCCCATTTTGGATTTTAAGGCATCCTATTCTCTCTCTAGCTCTTTTTTTTTACTACACTGAAAGAACATCTTTGGATTCAACTTAATCTTCTCAGCTAAGGCTATCTCATACCCCCTTTCCGCTTTCCTGATTGCCTTTTTCAGTAAACTCCTGTATCCCCTGTGTGCGTCCAGGGATTCCCTTTATTCCAGCTGCCTGAACCTGAGCTATCTCCTTTGTTTCTTGTCAAAGCCTCACTATCTCTTGTCATTCTGGGTTCTCCCTACCAGCCTCACTTTGCCTTCACCTTCACAGGAGCATATAAACCTTGAACTCAGGTTATCTCGGTTTTAAATGCCTCCCACTTGCCCGAGATCCTTTTACCTGCAAGTCCCTGTCTAATTCCAATAAAATTCGCCTTTCCCCAATTTAGAACTTGAATCTGTCGACCAATTTTGTCCCAATTTTAAAATGAATACAACTTTAGTCACTTGTCCCAAAATGCTTCTCCACTTTACCTCCTTCACCTATCCTACCCCATTTGCAAACCGTAAGTCGAGTTTGTCCCTTTCTGAGTCGGACCCTGTACATGCTGCTTGTGGAAACTTTCCTGTACAAACTTGACAAATGTCATCCCATCCAAGTCCTTCATCATCTGGAGAGCCCCGTCTATGTTAGGAAAATTAAAATCACCTATTATGACAACCCTATTACTCCTGCAAGCCCCCCGCCCCGCCCCCCTCCCATGTCTCCCTGCATATTTGTTCCAACAATTCCCATTGACGATTTGAAGGCTTATAATGCAACCATTATAACATCACCATTCTCCTCTTACTTGTTTGCACCATCCACAAAACCTCATCGGATATTATCTCAGTTATTTCCTCTTTAAATACTGAAGTGATACTCGCCTGAATCATAACAATTGGTATTTGAATTGGTTCCATTTACATCTCATCCTCGCAGTAATTTTCAGATTGGCAGCGCTCCATGTCAAGGCACAATGGAGACATGGAACTGTAAATGGATGGGAGCTGCACATCCTCTCATTTCCAGCATTTGTCTGCAAGTTTCCCGACACTGGGCAGTGATCTAACACAATGTAACCGAACAATGCAACAGCCTTTCAATGGATGAACCAGTGCGGTCTGCACCGCTCCCCACGCTGGACATTCAGCCAATGATTATGCATCAAGTATTGGTGTGGGCTGCACAGAGTTCCACTCTAGACATTACCGGATTGGATGCAGCTGTACACTAGCCATATCTACACAGTGCTCCACCCTGAACGTATAATGGATGGGCTGGTTATGTGAGTTGGATTGCGAATGTGAGAGAACTAAACATCTGGCAATACCTTTATTTTGTGTTTTCATTCTTGTAATTGGACCCTTCAAATCATGACTCATTTGGTTCGACCCATCCCTCCAGGTGAGACATGGTGATTGTTGTTACAGTATATGGGCGTGCAACATGACCAACAAATGGAGCAGAGGCTGCAGAGAGGACAGTCTCCGTAAAACGGAATGAGGGAATCACAATCAGATCAGCTGTGGTCTTAGTGAAAGGTGGGGCAGGATTGAATGGATCACTAATGCAACGTATTCATATATTTCTGTTTGTAACAAGCAAATTCCCCTTCTCTCCCAGTGTCCCATACTGGTGGGGAGTGAGTCACCACCTCCTATTCATGCGTAACAGGATCCTGGGGCCTCACTAACCTCCGCGTTTCCTTGTGCCCCAGTCTTGAGCAGTTGTATGACTGCCTCCTGTTCCTGTGTCCCAATCTCAAGCAGTTGAGTGACTACCTCCTCTTCCTGTGCCCCAGTCTTGAACAGTTGTATGACTGCCTCCTGTTCCTTTTTCCAAGTCTCGAGTAGTTGATTGACTGCCTCCTGTTCCTCTGACCCAGTCTTCAGCACATGCCTTGAGTGACTGCCTCCTGATCCCCGGTTTGTGAAAATAGATATCCTCCTCCTCCTCCAGAGTAACTGACTCCAATCGCTCTGTGCTCACCTGCTGTACCTGTGAAATGGAATTGAGAGTCTGAATGGCCTCTTCACATTCCTTACAGCTTCTCTAGACTAAAAACCTTTCTCCTGTTCTGTAAAACACCATCAAAATCTGAAGGATGTATTTTTGTATTTGACTATCAGTAATTGAGCAAACAAACTGATTGACAGAATTCAGAAGCTGAATAGCCTCCTCCTGTTCCTGTATTATATACTCAAGAGGCTATAGAGTCTCAGAGATGGACAACACAGAAAAAGACCCTTCAGTCCGGTCGTCCATCCCCACCAAGTATCCTAAATTAATCTCGTTCCCCTTGCCAGCACTTGGCCCATCTCCCTCTAAACAGTTCCCATCCATATGTCCATCCAAATGGCTTTTAATTGGTGTAACTGTACCTGCCTCCACCACCTCTTTTGGCTGTTCAATGCATACACACAGCAGTCTCTGTGTGAAAATGTTGTCCCTCATTTCCCTTTTTAAATCTTTCTCCACTCACCTTAAACCTTTGTCTTCTAATTTTGGACTCGCCTATCCTGGGGAAAAGACGTTCACTATTTACCTTATCGATGGTCTTCATGATTTTATAAACCTCTGTAAGATCACCCCTCAGCCTCAATGCTTGAAAATAGTCCAAGCCTATTCAAACTCTCCTGTGACTCTAACCATCCAACACCTGCAACATTCTTTTACATCTCTTCTGTACCCTTTCAAGTCTCCCTTCCCAACAGCAGGGAGATCAAAACTAAAGGCAGTATTACAAAAATGGCCAAACCAATGTCCTGTGCAGATGTAACATAACATGCAAACGCTTCGGCTCAAAGCACGGAACAATAAAGGGAAGATCATCAAATGCCTTCTTCACTGCGCTGTCTACCTGTGACGGCACTTTCAAGGAACTGCGAACCTGTACCACAAGGTGACACAGTAGCTCAGTGGCTAGCATTGCTGCTTCAGAGCGCAGCGATCTGGGTTTAATTCCATTCTTGAATGACGGCCTGTGTGGGGTTTATACATTCTCCCCGTGTCTGCGTGAGTTTCCTCTGGGTGCTACGTTTTCCTCCCACAGTACTAAAATATACAGATAAGGGTAGATTGGCAATGCTGACTTGCCCAAGCACCCAAGAATGTGTAGGGGAGGTGGATTATCCAGGGGAAATGCAGGCTCAGAGGGATATGGTAGGGGTTTGTCTAGTGGGATACTGTTTAGAGGGTCGTTGTGGACTCGATGGGCCGAATAGCCTGTTTCCTCACTGTAGGGATTGTATAATTTCTATGGAGTTCTCCTTGCTTGGCAACTTTCGACAGGATCCTACCTACATGTCTTGCCCTGATTTGTCTTGCCAAAATGAAACACTTCACATTTATCTAAAATAAACTCCATCTGCCACTCCTCGGCTCATCTAATCAAGGTCCCATTATATTCTGCGTTATCATTCTTCACTATCGACTGCACCACCAAATTTGGAATTATCTACAAACGTACTGACAATACTTCATATATTCAAAAGCAAATGAGTGCAGAAGTGACAAAAGGCAGTGGACCCACTCTTGATCTTTGTGGCACGCAACTGGTCACAGGCCTCCAAGTTCAATGAACAAATCTCCACTGTCATGTCCTGTCTCCAATATTCAAGAAAATGTTGGAATCAACTAGCGCGCTCTTCCAGGATTCCAGGCAGTCTAACCTTGCTAACCAGTCTACCATGTGGAACATTTTGGGTTTCTTGCTGCATTCCATAAAGGCAACATCCACTGCCATGCATTTATCAACCACCTTCATCACTTCCTCAAAAGCTTCCACCGATTAAGTGAGACGTGATCTCCAAGGTACAAAGACCTCTTCAGTCCTTGTCTTTCCAAATGCATATACATCCTTTCCCTTAAAATCCCCTCCAACAATTCAGTCACCATTGACGTCAGGCCCACTGATGTATAGTTACCTGGGCTTTCTTTAATTTCTTAAATAATGACACTATGTTAGCAGCCCTCCAGTCTTTTGTCACATTACTTGTGGAAGTCAATGATTCAAATATATTAGCAAAAGGCTGAGCAATCTCTTTCCTAGCTTCCCACAAACTTCTGGGATACAACTGATCAGGTCCCAGGGATTTGTTCACCTTTATGCGTTTTAAAATGTCAAGCACTTCCTTGTAATATAGACACTTTTCAAGATATCACTATATATTTCTCATTCTGTCGTTCTTGTAACCTCCTCCACATAAAATACTTGTTTAGTGTCCCTCCCATCTCCTGTGGTTCCACACATAGGTAGCCTTACTGATGTTTAAGGTGCCCTATTCTCTCCCGAGTTATTTGTTTTTGCCATTAAAGGATTTGTAGAATTTCTACAAAGCTTCGGTATCCCTATTTCTAAAGCCATCTCATTTCCACATTTTTTCTGGCCCGATTTCCGCACTGACTATACACTTACTGCTCTTATACTCCTCTCGAGATTCACTAGATCTCAGCTCTGTTTACCTGACATATGCCTCCTTCCTTTCCTTGATCAGTCCATCAATATATCGATCCATCCAGCACTCCCTGAACTCACCAGCCTTGCCCATCTCACTAATAGGAACTCGGTGTCTCTGGATTCTCTGAATCCACTTTTTGATTGCCTTGCATTTTCCAACCATCTCCTTACCTGTGAATAGGGTATTCCATTCAGCATTTCAAAGGACTCGCCCAACACTTTCAAAAAAACTGGCCTTATTCAAGGTTAGAACTTTAATGTTTACATCAGATCTTTCTTATTCATAACTGATTTAAAACTAATATTTATGCATAACCGACTTGAAATGTTAAATAAACACTTCTTGCCACTCCGTAACAGGCTCGAGAGGCTGAATGGCTTCCTCCTGTCCCTCTGTAATAGACTCAAGAGGCTTAATGGCCTTTTCTGTTTCTCTGTAATGGGCTCGAGGGGCTGAATGACATCCTCCTGTGCCCGTGTAACAGACCGGAGACATTAAATAACACAGCAACCTGTCCATTATGATCAGCCTGTAAACTGATGGAGGTCCATCCCTTCTCAGTTACAGAAACACAAACAACACAATGTACTCCAGGTACCTTCTCAGTGACACCTCATACAGCTGCAGCGACACATCTCTTTGTTTTGAATGATTCTGTTGGAAAAATGTGCCAACATTCCATCTTATCAAGTCGCAACACTCTAATGTGGCGTGAATAGCGTTCTGCTATCCGTCTGTAAGAGGCCCATAGGGACAGAATTTCTTCGCCCTGTTCCTGAGCAGCAGTCTCAATGCTCTGTCTCAAGGTTATGAAAGGAATTGATAACAGGGCACTTAAAACCAGGAGTAGCCTGACATTGGTCAATACGTACCATACGTTTTGATAAGGAATCCAGAAACTTGCCCACCTGACTTTTTTATGCAACCGATCTGTCATTTTCCAACTGCCTTCTTTAATAAACAAAATTGAATATACATAGACCCCAACAGTGTTCTATTAATACTCATATGTACAAGGAAAAAAAGATTTTAAAAGATTGAAAGATTTATGGTCCATCACTCAGCAACCCTCATCCATTCAATCCAAACCCAGTAAATGTTCCCATTTTATAGTGATATGTAAAGTGAGGTTTCGAACTGGTTAACTGAGCATGCTTGTTCAGGGACTGTGATTAATTTCAGTTTCCATGGATTATAATTATCCCAGTGGAGGGTTTCCATCTTTCAATGATAAATGGGCCCTGTTCAATGTGTTATTCCATAACATGAGCGGAAGCATCACCAACAGCACTGACAGGGATCAGCAGATCCAGAGAAAAGGGGAGCAGAGATCAGAATCTGAGAACATGAGGCTGGAATGTTCCAACAATGGATCAGAATCTGAGAACAATAGACTGGAATGTTCCAACAATGGATCAGAATCTGAGAACAATAGACTGGAAAATTCCTACAATGGAGAGGGGTTTACCCTATTATATTTGGTTTCTTTCGACATATTATGATGGGTTGTCATTATCATTTCAGTTCTATTTTGTTCTTCTCATCATTAAATATTTTTATTATCCCTTCTTGGCTATCGTTGGTGTCCCTGCTAAGTGTTTTTTTTTTCTATAAAACAGTTATGACTGTATTACTGTTATTTCATATAGTCTATACTTCTTGCCACTTTTATTATCCTATTGAAACTCTCATTCCAGATTTTCACTCTAAAGCCCACTACTAACTACATCACTGAGCGTGTTCAATTACTGTTTCCCTCTCTGCTCTGGCAGTTTTACTCATGGGTCTCTATGTTGATCGACTCAGTCCGACTCATTGGAGACCCACAATGCATTGCATCATTGCCTTTGTTATTAAGAGCTTGGAGGTCACTGTCTACTGTTCTGGTACTTCCTTCCACTGTTTCCATCGCATCCCTGGCCAAAGTCTGCGGCTGAAGCAGACAAGTCACGACTGTGGATGATCCATTTGACAATGAGCTGATTCCTGACATCATGACCTGACCATTTCTAACTTGAAATATTCACCACTCTAGAATGTATGTCACTGGTTTATTCCATCTGCTGTTTGAATTTTGAGCAATGAAGTACATTCGTAAGGAAGACAATAATCTGCTGCTGAAACTCCCGGCTTCAAACCTGCCGAAGCAAATCTGATTCGCACTCACACCAAACTCCCATCCATCTGTCATTCGTGTGCACGCGGATATATATTGCTATTGTGACTGGCAATGCCTTTATTTTAACATTCTCAAACACTTTATCTCATCAGTCCATAAAACTTCTCACGTTCCCTCAGTTGATTATCCAAAAGCCTGCCAGTTGATCTTAGGTAAAACAGTTTCCTCCATATGTGTTCCTTCTCAAACAATGCTTTGCGTATTCCAGCACTCCAATCGCCACGCACTTTCTCTCAGTTTCTGATGAGCACACACACACGCAGAGAGAGCAAACCTTCCCATTGTAGACAGTAATCTGATACGAGTATAGTTAGCATATGATAGTAAAGTTTGCAATACTCTCTATGCTGGGCAGATAGTGCAGTTTACTGAGCAACACACTAGCATGGTCTGCACAGCTCTCCATGCTGGGCTGTCATTTTGTCCCAGTTTATGTTGTTTGTGGTGTTCTGTGAAACCGATTCAGAATTTGATGTAACAAGCCATTTCAGCTGATCTGACAATGCCTTTATTCAATTATCTCATTCTTGTAATTTTACTCTCGAAGATCTTACTTCTCCAGTTAGTCACACGGCCCTGTCTTTTTCCCCATAATTCCACAACATCTTTTCAGTTAATGAACTGTCTGTTTCTGTCTTTTATGTGAACCTCTCTGTCCCTCTGTATCGTTCCCTGGTCTTGGGTTTTGGTTCCTTGGTCTATGGAGTGCTGGCATTGTGCAGCTCTGAAATAATGAAAGGGTGTATGTGAGGCTATTGTTCACTTCTCTGTATGTCCCAGGTGATGGTCCATAGACAGGGGTGTATCAGAAGTTATGAGACACATCCTTGTAACTTGGTCTGTACCTGTATTTGTCCCTCTCAGGTGACCTTGCGGTCAGTGACACGAGGAAGCCCCTTAAGTAACGGACCAGACATCTAAATTGTCTGACAATGCTGTCACTTTAAAAAATATATTATTTTTTCCTTTTTTTAAAAAATAACAGATATTAAAGACCAAACTGCCTGCTGAAAACGGCTCAAGTAAATAACTTACGACGCTTTCAGGGTTTTTAATAAATAGTTATCTCCAGCTGCTATTCTCTCTGAAACCTGTCTTGATGCTGCTCCCTCTTGGATTGGAGAACTGTATCCAAGAATGTATGTCTGAAATTTCCATTTCACCAAGGGGTTTGTTTGGGTGATGTTAGTATATTCGAACAGTTCATTTGTAGAAGGTACTATTTCCATTATTCTGTTAAGGTTTCCAATAGTTAAAGTATTCTAAATTCCTCTTCAATTTGTATGGATTTTCATAGCAGTGTTTATATATATTGTGTCTTGCTGAATGGTGAGTGGTTTGACTAGTAGCATCACATCTGAAACACCCAACTCACATCTACCTTTAAAATAAGAAAAGGTTGGCATCCAAGCTATCTTCTTAAAACAGTTTGAGGCAGTCTGGTTCATCTATAGCAAACTGGGGACTCTTGTCCGGTTCTAAATCGATCATACCAAATTCGGTTTAGAATTTGCAAACAGGTCATTCGAAACAACAATTCCGCCCCGACCCTCCGAGGAGTAACCTACCCAGACCCATTCCTCTCCCCTATTATTATACATTTACCCCGACTAAGGCACCTAACCCACACATCCTTGAAATGAAGAAGAAAGAGAGAAAAGGATAGAAGAAAAGCAGAGAGTTTCAACTTAAACAGTTAGCAATTAGAGAGGAAAGTTGACATAGAAGGCGGAGATGAAGGTAGACGGTCGGTGGGATGAGGAGGATAGTGAGGTTAAGCAACCCTATTGTAACCAATGGCCTAATGGAGTTCTGTTTAAATACATCACGGTATTATCTAAATTTGATGAGAAGGATGGGGAAGCCTTTTGATTTTCATTTGAGACAGTGGCTAAACCAGTGACAATGTGGATTTAGTTGATCCAAACAAAGCTGATAGGTATTTGCATCCCTATCAGAGGAGGTATCTGGTCAGTATGGGGTGGTGAATAAAGCCAAATGAAGTGCATCTGAGCTTGTTCCAGAAGCTGACAGACAGCGTTTCAGGAATCTAAAAAGAGATCCCTGGTTAAACGCACATTCAGTTTGAAAAGATCAAACAAAGTGAGCTTGAAATGTGGGTAAGGGCATTAAAAACAGAGCACATCTATATCACTCTTATAGAGATTCTTATTTTGGAGAAGTTCAACAATTCACTTCCTGCAGTCGTGAGAACTCGTGTGGAAGTGCAAAGAGTTAAAACGGCAAGACTAGAAGCTGAAATGGCTGATGATGATAATTGAGTTCAGAAATCAAGGTTTGGTTTCTGTGAAAGATTGAGAAGAATGTGCGAGATTTCTGAAAACAATTACCTGTGAGAGTAAGGTTTATTGGCAAAGGCCAGGAGTAGCAGGTAAAGAGGTTAGAGCATTAAGAGGTACAGAAGCTTGTAATTCTTTTATGCTGAGACTTGAGGAGCTATGTCTTTCAGAGGGACTATTGGAGAGATGAGAAGTGCTCTATTATGTCACGTGTGGTTGAAGTGTCCAGTGAAAACATCAACAGATGTATTCCACAATGGGGAAGGAGGCCTTGAGCTTGGTGTTGGCGTTACAACATTTCAGCATTTAAATTGTGAATAACATATATGAGACAAATCTTTATCACTGATCGTGACCCCTTAAAGTGTTTGGAGAATTTAGGGAGATAAATACCAGTCTGTTTCAATTGAGCTTATTATTGCTGCCATTCGGTTTGAAATTATACAGGTGACAGGGCGAGAAACTTAAGTTTTGATACGTTCTGTGGACTTGGATGAAGAAAGACAAAGGCATTCTGTGGCAGGAGTAAAATGTCTGAAATCGAAACTAGTTGTGAACATTTGTATGCTCAGAGTCCATGTAATGTATATGCATTTCAGTCTACTAACAGTGGAAGATTAGGAGGTCTAAAATGAATCCACATTTGTATACAGATGTATGATTCTATTAAAGAGGGAGTCGTGAGGATACTATCACTGTAAAAAGGTTATTTTCCCCTGTTTTAATTTTAAGAGACGTTTCAAAGGCAGAGGTGCAGAACTGCTGACTAAAAACAGTTTAAGTAAATAACTGAGAAAGCCTTTAGGTTTCATTAAACGGTGGTAACAATGAAAGGGCAGTGGGCAGCTCTCCCACACCAGGATTCCTCGTTTTGTTTTTTTACCAGCAGCATTCAGAAGCTGCTGGGGATCCCAAACGGGTTGGAAGTTTCAATAAATAATCCCTAGCTGCTTTTCTCTGAGATCTCTGTTGATGTTGTTTCCTCCTGGATTGGAAAACTGCTGTAAGGATATAGAACACAGAACATAGAACATAGAACAGTACAGCACAGAACAGGCCCTTCAGCCCACAATGTTGTGCCGACCACTGATCCTCATGTATGTACCCTCAAATTTCTGTGACCATATGCATGTCCAGTAGTCTCCTAAATGTACCCAATGACCTTGCTTCCACAACTGCTGCTGGCAACGTATTCCATGCTCTCACAAATCTCTGTGTCAAGAACCCACCCCTGACAGCACCTCGATACCTTACTCCAACCAGCTTAAAACTATGACCCCTCGTGTTAGTCATTTGAGCCCTGGGAAATAGTCTCTGGCAATCAACTCTATCTCTGCCTCTCATTATCTTGTATACCTCAATTAGGTCCCCTCTCCTCCTCCTTTTCTCCAATGAAAAAAGTCCGTGCTCAGTCAACCTCTCTTCATAAGATAAGCCATCCAGTCCAGGCACCATCCTGGTTAAACTCCTCTGAACCCTCTTCAAAGCATCCACGTCCATCCTATAATAGTACAACCAGAACTGGACGCAGTATTCCAAGTGCGATCTAAACAAAATTTTATAGAGCTGCAACAAGATCTCACGACTCTTAAACTCAATCCCCCTGTTAATGAAAGCCAAAACACCATATGCTTTCTTAACAACCCTGTCCACTTGGGTGGCTATTTTAAGAGATCTATGTACCTGCACACCAAGATCCCTTTGTTCCTCCACACTGCCAAGAATCCAATCCTTAATCCTGTACTCAGCTTTCAAATTCGACCTTGAAAATGCATCACTTCGCATTTATCCAGGTTGAACTCCATCTGCCACCTCTCAGCCCATCTCTGCATCCTGTCAATGTCCAGTTGCAGCCTACAACAGCCCTCTATACTGTCAACGACATCTCCAACGTTTGTGTCGTCTGCAAACTGGCTGACCCATCCTTCAATCCCCTCATCCAAGTCATTAATAAAAATTACAAACAGTAGAGGCCCAAGGACAGAGCCCTGTGGAACACCACTCACCACTGACTTCCAGGCAGAACATTTTCCTTCTACATACTACTCGCTATCTTTTGTTGGCCAGGCAATTCTGTATCCAGACAGCTCAGTTCTCCTGTATCCCATTCCTCCTGACCTTCCGAATGAGCCTACCATGAGGAACCTTATCAAGCGCCTTGCTGTAGTCCATATACGCCACATCCACAGCTCGACCCTCATCACCTTTTCTTGTCACATCCTCAAAGAACTTGATAAGGTTTGTGAGGCATGATTTGACCCTCATAACGCCGTGTTGACTGCATTTAATCAAGCCATGCTCTTCCAGATGTTCAAAATTCCTATCCCTCAGAATTCTTTCTAACACCCTGCAGATGACAGACGTGAGACTTACTGGCCTGTAATTGCCGGGGATTTCCCTGTTTCCTTTCTTGAAGAGAGGAATTACATTTGCCTCCCTCCAGTCCTCAGGTACGACTCCAGTGGAGAGCGAGGGTGAAAAAATCTTCGCAAGTGGCGAAGCAATTGCATTTCTAGTTTCCCAAAGCAGCCGAGGACAAATCTGGTCCGGGCCTGGCGACTAGTCAATCTTAATGTTTGACAAAATTTTCAGCACATCAGCTATCCATTCCAACATGCACGCCTACTCTTCAAAGGTTTTATTCACTACAAAGTTCCTTTCTTGCGTAACGACAGAAGAAAAAAAGCTCATTTAGCGCTTCCCCTACCTCCTCAGACTCCACACGCAAATTCCCTCTGCTATCCCTGATCGGCCTGACTCTTTCTTTGCCCCTTCTCTAATTCCTCCCCTAAGTGTAAAATGCCTTTGTGTTCTCACAAATCCGTTCTGCCAAGCCTTTCTCATGCCCCTCCTGGCTCTCCTCAGACGAGTTTTGAGTTCCTTCCTCGCCTGCCTGTAATCCTCTAGAACTGAGCTTGACCCTAGCTGCCTCCACCTTATGTAAGCTACCTTCTTCCTTTTGACGAGAAGCTCCACCGCTCTCGTCATCTAAGGTTCCATAAACTTACCAATTCTTGTCTGTCTCAGAGGGACATATTTATTCATCACTTACAACAAAAGTTCCTTAAACAGTCTCCACATGTCCATCGTGCCTTTACCATGGAACAATTGCTCCCAATGCATGCTTCCTTACTCATGTCTCATCGCATCATAGTTTTCTCTTCCCCAATTAAATATCCTCCCATTTTGCCTTATCTTCTCCTTCTACATAGCTGTGTAAAATGTGAGGCAGTTGTGGTCACTATCACCAAAATGTTCTCCCAACACAAGAACTGATACCTGACCCGGCTCGTTTCCAAGCACCAAATCTAGAATAGTCTCTCCCCTCGTCGGCCTGTCAACGAACTGAGTTAGGAAACTCTCCTGAACACACCTTACAAAAACATCTCCTTCCAAACCATTTGCTCGAAGGAGTTTCCAATCAATATTGGGAAAGTTAAAGTCATCCATTTCAACAACCCTACTAAGTCCACACTTTTCCAAAATCTAGAGACCTATGCTTTCTTCCATCTCTCTGCTGCTATTAGGGGGCCTGTAGTAAACCCCTAATGAGGTGACTGCTCTCTTGCTGTTCCTAATTTCCACCCATACTGTCTCAGAAGGCAGATCTTCCTTGACAATGGAAGCTTCTGTAGCTGTGATACCTTCTCTGATTAGCAGTACTACACCCCCTCCCTCTTCATTTTAAATACTCTAAACCCTGGGACATCCAGCAACCATTCCTGCCCCTGAGAAACCCATGTCTCTCTTATGGCCACAACATCATAGCTCCAGGTACTGATCCATGCTCTAAGTTCATCGCTTTTATTCCTGATACTCCTCGCATTAAAGCAAACGCACTTTAACTGATCCCTTGGTTCCTTCCCAGGAAATGCCTTCCAACTAGCTGGTCCACCTCTTGCTATTGCCTCATCTGCATCAACTATCACCTCCGGTACACAGCTCAGGTTCCCATCCCCCTGCCATACTAGTTTAAACCCTCTCGAACGACTCGAGCAAACCTTCCACCCAGGACATTGGTCCCATTCCAGTTCAGATGCAACCAGTCCTTCTTGTACAGGTCCCAGCTTCCCCAGAAGGCATCCCAATTATATACATATCTGAAGCCCTTCCTCCTACACCAGCTGCGCAGCCACGTGTTAAGCTGCGACCGCTCCCTGTTCCCTGCCTCGCTATCTCGTGGCACCGGTAGTAAACTAGAGAACACTACACTGTTCGTCCTGCTTTGCAGCTTCCATCCTAACTTCCTGAAATCACTTTTTATATCTTCAATCATTTTCCTGGCTATAACATTAGTGCCAATATGTAACATGATTTATGGCTGTTCGCCCATCCCTTTTAGAAGCTTATACACCCAATCAGAGACGTCCCAGACCTTGGCACCAGGGAGGTAACATACCTTCCGGGAATCCTGATCGTGACCACAAAATCTCCTGTCGATTCCCCTAACTATCGAGTCCCCTACCACGAGCACTTTTCTATTCTGCCCCCTTCCCTTCTTTGCCACAGCGTCAGACTCAGTGCCAGAGAACTGACTGCTTTGGCTTTCCTGTGGTAGGTCATCCCCCCGGCAGTATCTAAAACGGTATACTTATTGCTGAGGGGAATGTCCACAGCGGATCTCTGCACTGTCTGTCCCCTTTCCTTCCCCTAACTGTAACCCATCTATCCTTGTCCTGAGCCTTAGGAGTGACCAACTCCGGGTAACTCCTCTCAATTACCCCCTCAGCCTCCCGAATGATTCGTAGTTCATCCAGCTCCAATTCTAATTCTCTAACACGGTTTTCAAGGAGTTGGAGTTGAGTACACTTCCCGCAGTTGTAGCCAGCGGAGACGTGTGCCATGTCTCCCACCTGCCACATTCTGCAGGAGGAGCAAGAAACTGCCCTAGCATCCATACCAGACTTATCTGAACACCTACTCAGTACTAAATTAGAAAGCTTAGTTCAAGTTGCTATCAAATTATTAACAAACTTATATTCAATAGAGGAAGTTTAGAATGAACCTTACCTTATTAAATAGGTTAGAGGAGGACGGGTGGGAGACACTACAGTTGAAGACTCCTATGTATTTGAATATATCTTTGTGCCAAGCGGTGGAAACCAAGAAGGTACAGTATCTATTGTTGGTGTAAGTGTTCCAACATATAAGCTATCCCAAAATGTTCTTTCCTTTGATTGTATTTTTACTAAAGCGTTTTAATAGATTATATTTTGCTTAATGTCGAGTGGTTTGACCAGTCACAACATATCTGGAACGCAGACTTCCCATCTATATTCAAAATAAGGAAAGGTTTGGGTCGAAGCGGCCTTCTTAAAACATTTTTCTGGGATCTGGTTTAGTCCACAACATTTGTAGCCGAGGGGTTTGTGACTGACTCCTGTAATTGAAAATTTAGTGCAGGGGATGGGGATGGTTTGCTGGAGATTGTGCTGTGAGCTTCCTCAAATATTCAGGGAGACCTGCGGATTTGGCGACCCAACTCTGGATGGAGCATGGCCACTGTAGTTACAACATCTGAGCCTGCAACATGAACAACAAATGGAGCAGAGGCTGCAGAGAGGGGAAGCTCTGAAACCACAGAGTGAGTGTGTGTGGGGAAAGGGATCTGCTGAATCCACCCAGGATTTTCCAGGAACAGCTTACCAAGCTCCACTTGACCCAGGAGCAGAGTGTGAGGCGCCCTGACTGAACAAGGAGCTGGTCACAGAGCGGTGTCACTTCCTTTAACACGACCTGCAGCTTCACACCAGAGGGAGGATGGTGCTGCCAGTGGCTGTGGGGGTCACTGTTTCATTCAGCTTCTATGATGCAGAACTTTCCAGGCAGTAGTGGGTGACATATCCATGATTTCCCAGTATCTCATCATCAATGTCACCATTCGGTGATGGAGGATATATATGGAGGATGAGGTCAATACATTCTTCCTCCCACAGCAGGGAGCTGCCGGGTGTATCCAGTATAGTTGGATTCCCGATGGTGTACATGGCACCTGCAGAGTTCTCATGTCAATGGGGAGAGGTAGAGGAACTGTAGGAGCTCTCTCTGTATTCATATTACAGTGTACCCATGCACAGTACATCATGTTGGTGAATACCCACTGTCCTGGCAGCAGTCACGGCCTCTTCGTTCAGAAGCAGTCAGCCATTCCCATCGTCATCGGGTCTCCACGTAGAAATAAATGAATATATCTTGGATAAAGGCCGTCCCCTTGATGCACATTTCAAAACACCATCCCCACCACCAATCAACCACATCAAAGTATTCCATGTGTTCGGAGAGCAATAGGGTGACTTGGAGTATCTGGGAGCTGACGATCATGGATGGGGCAAAACCTCCCATGTCTAAACGGATCTGAGTGAACCATCCAGTACACAATATCATGAAGCCTTGTAATCCCTATCAATTCAGTAACATATTACTTTCCATTATTCCTGTAAATGAAATGACAGGTTTTATCATGTTAAATTCCATCGGCCATACTATTATCTATTGCCTTTACCTCTCTGAATCTATTTGCAGACTCTATACCCTCTCTTGATACTTTACTCTCTTGCTTATCACAGCGACATCACCAATATTAGCATCTGTATATCTGTTCCATCCTCCTCATCATTAGTATAGATTGTAAATCATTGAGAACCCAGCGCTGATCACTGCGTGACCCTACTGTTACGTTCTTTCTAACTGATTTATCCTGAGTGCCTGCTTCCTGTATGATACTCAGTCCTCTCCCATTCCTGTGCAACACAGTCTAAGAGGTGAATAAGAACAAGGAGCATCTGTGAGGAATCCAACCCCTTGATGAGGCTGATGTCTGTTCCACTTTCCTGCCATCTCTCCATCCTAAAACTCTAGTCTCTTGTTGTAGATTGCGCCACATGAAAAGATATCCACTCCACATCGACACTTTCAATTACTTTTAGCATTTTACAGCTCTCAATGAGATCTCCTTTCATTCTTATAAACTCGAGAGTATAGGCCTAAACTGCTCAATTTCTTTTCATAAGACAAACACTTCAAATATGGAATCAATCTAATGAAGCTCTTCTGAATTGCCTCCAATGGAAATACCTCATTCTGCAGGACGCCCAAACTGTACTCCAGTTGCAGCCTCACTAATGCCTTGCATAGCTACACCAACACTCCCTAACTTTCTACTCTATCCTTTTATAAATAAACACTGAAATTATGCTTGCAATTCTCATTACTTGCAGTACCCCCATGCAGGTTCTCTGTGATATGCAAGCAGGCATCCAGATCCCTCTGCACCTAAGCACTTTGAACTTTCTCTCCATTTAGATAATTGTTTGTATTTCTATGATACTGGCCAACTTGAATAGCCCCATATTTATTCACTTTAATTTTCCTTGCCAAATGTTGGCCCATTCATCCAACCTATCCATATAGTTTTAAAATCTCTTGCATCACCATTCCAAAGTAATTTACCACCGATGTTAGTGTCATCTGAAAATGTGGCACTGTATTTTCTATCCCATCAACCGAGTACAGTAATACCGTCAATCGCAAGTGGTTGAGGCATGAGAACTGAAATCAATGACACACCACAAATTGCATTTGCCAAAAGAAAATTACACATTTCTTCCATCTGACTACATTTTGTTGATTAACCAATCCTCCATCCAAGCTAATAAATTACTCCTAAACTCATGTTGGCTGATCTTAGCACTTGCTCTTTCGAGAAGCAACATATCCGACGCCTTCAGGAAGACCAGATATGTTCCATCTACAGGATTCCCACGATCCACCTTGTTTGGGGCGCCTTCAAATAACTCAAGCAAACAATTCAAACACGATTTAGCCTTCATAAAACCATGTTGACTCTGACGGATTGTGGTTTAATTTTGCAAATGTCCTGAACAATGGCCTCTAGCAATTTGCCTTAAATTACAATAGTTTATTGTTCCCTAATGTATACCAATTTTATAAATTCTTCACTTTCGAAAACCTTTACGTTTTCTTTGAATTCTTGTTTAATGGACACAAGGCTTTAAGAGGTCTACTCCAATTGCTGAGTAAGAGCCATGTGTGGCTCAATGCACTCATCATCCTGCTGATGTACAAAATAGATGGACTGACGTCTTTCTAGTGTTCCCATGTTGTCATCTCCAAGGCCAGAATGATCAACTGAAGATGCATTAGAGGATTTGGAGATTATAGTACCTTACTGTTGCTGTCTAACATTTTGAGGGGCTGATGGGTCTTCTCATACTTCTCCATAACAGGTGGAAATACTGAACGGTCTCCTCATGTATCCCGGAGATAGGACCGAGGGATTGATTTGTCTTCTCTTGTTCCCATACAACAGACACGTGTCTAAATTACCTCTTCATTTCTCATGAAAGAAGTGTCAGATAGTTTTTATCCTTCTCCAATTCCCTTACAATAGGCTCAGTGGGTCTGAATGACCTCCTGTTATCCCAGTGTCCCAGTCACTGTGTGATCTCTTCCAGTTCCTATGTTACAGACTTGAGGAGGCTGAATGGACTGATCCCGTTGCTGTTTAACAGGATACTGTTGCAGCATGGCCTACTGTTATAGGCTCGAGTGGCTGATTGGCCCCCTTCTGTAAATGTATATCAGGCTCCAGGGGCTGAATAGCCTCGTCCTGTTTTGGTGTAACAGGTTCGAAGGCATGAATATCCTCGTGTTGTTCCTGTGTAACAGGCTGGAGAACGGAATGGATTCCTCCACTATCTGTGTAATTCACTTCACTTGTTGACTCCTTCTGCCATCAATGTTCAAATAAGATCATCTTTAATTTTTGTAAACTCCAATGGCTATTGAGTCAACCTGATCATCCTTTCATTATAAGCTAGCACCTTTATTGCAGGAATCAGGTGAGGGAACCGTCTCTGAGCTGCTTCCAATATAACAACAGCCTTTCTTCATTGAAGAGATTAAATCGGTACACACTACTCCAGATGTGATCTCAAACTTTAGTTTCTCCAGATCTCCCGTTATGTTCATGGGGGAGTAGAGAAGGACAACGATTTTCCAGTATGCTTCGTGGGTGGCACGGTAGCAAAGTGGTTATCATTGCTGTCTCACAGTGCCAGAGACCCGGGTTCAACTCCCGCCTCAGGGGACCGACAGTGTGGAATTTGCATATTCTCCCTGTGTCTGCAAGGGTTTCCTCCCACATTCCAAACATGTACAGGTGAGGTGAATTGGCCATGCTAAATTGCCCGTAGTATGAGGTGAATGGATATGGGTAGGTTTCGGCGGGTTGGTGTGGACTTGTTGCGCCGAAGGGCTTGTTTCCACACTGTAAATCATCTAACCTAACCTAATCACTAAGACCCTGTACAGCAGTAGCAACACTTTACCAGCCTGCTGTAAGGTTCCCACCCATTTGGAGCAGTCTCAGCTCTCTGGGGAAATACAGATCATTGGTGGAAGATCATTCTTCTTCTCTATTCCATCAACATAATAGGAGATCTGGAGGAATTAAAGTTTGAGAAGATCATAAATGATATAGCGAGATGACCTCTACTATTAATCTCCCCAGAGCCCACGTCGCTCAGATTCCACAGAATCCAATAAGATAGAGCGCAAAGAGGAGCAAATATTGTTGGGAGTTATATATCAAAGTGAAAACTGCAATACAAATGCTGCACGTGTTATAAAACAGGAAATGAGATATACACATTTGTGAGTACTTCAGTAATAACGTACTGTTTAAGTTATATCTAAACTGTTTTAACCCAATTGAATGTTAATGCTGGGAAAATGGATTTCATGACCACGTGAGAGATGGTTTATATGAACATTATGTCGAGCACTGAGCAGGAACTTAGGTTATTTAGGAATTGGCGTTGAGTGATCAGAAGAGCTAATTGAAAATTTTGCTGGAAATGACTTTTTAGGAACAGTGCCCACAATGTAATGGTTTTCTTTTATGCTGTTTGAGTACACGACAGTTTTTTGTTTTAAATCTGAGTCATGCAAGCCCTGAAGATGTGAGGAGAAAGTGGGGACTACAGATGCTGGAGATCAGAGTCGAAGAGTCTGGTGCTGGAAAAGCAGAGTCAGGCAGCATACTAAGAGCAGATAAATCGATGTTTCGGACATAAGCCCTTCATCAAGAATTAAGCTTAAGGGCCAAGGGGGCTGAGAGATAAATGAGAAGTGGGTGCGGCAGGGGGGAGGTAGCTGGGATTGTGATAGTTTGATGAAGGTGGTGTTGAAAGTGATAGGTGACAAAGGAAGACAGAACACTTCATCTACTGCATCCATTAAACTCAGCGTGGTCTTCTCTACATTGGAGAGGCAGGAGGTCAACTTGTGGATCATTTCAGAGAACATCTCTGGGACAGTAACATTGAACAAATCCATCGCCCTGTGACTGAGCATTTTAACTCCCCTTCCCACTCTTCCAAGGACATGAGGGTTCTAGACCTTCTCCATTGCCAACCGGAGCCACCAGAAGCCTGGAGGAAGAAAGCCTCCTCTTCTGCCGTGGGACCCTCATGCCACAGGGGATCATAGTGGATTTCCCCATTTCCCCAAAACCGACCTTATCCCACTCCAATCTTCCAAGTCAGCGCCGCCCTTTTGAACGTTCCTTTATATCCACCTTCCTTCCTATCAATCTGGTCAACCCTCCTCTCCGACTATCACAATCTCCCCCACATTCATCTACCTATGAGATGAAAGGAGGCAGCTTAGAAAAATGCCAAGTGTTGCAGTAAACAAGTGGATTCAGAGAAATGTAGGACCCAGCAAAGGATGACCAAGAAAGTGAGAAGAAAATCAAAAAGAGAAAAAGCGTGTAAACGAAAGAAAAACATAAAGACTGTTAAAAAGCGTCTATCAATGTCTGAAAAAAAATAAAAACAAGGTCTAACGTGGAGCAGTTGGTGCGCGTTCAGGATAATTTATTGCAGAGAACAGAGAAATCGCAGGGAAAACAAACAGTTTCTTTGCGACTATCTTCATGGAGGAATCTCCAGAAAATCTTCCAGAAATACCAAGTGACCATGGGACTTGTGTAAGTAAAGTCTAACATCATTCTTATCAATGTTGAGGTCATCTTTGAAAAGAAAGCTGGATGGAATATTTATAAATCTGACAGACTAGATGTACTTCATACAAGAATTTCAGAGGAAGTAGCAATAGACATGTTAATTGCATTGCGGATTTTCACTTTATTGTCCGACACATTCCCGAAAGGCATTTAGCCAATCTGGATAAGGCAAAGGTTATAAATATTATCCAACAATTTAAGGAAGGATGAATTTGGAGAATGGTGAACTACAGACCAGCTATTTTCTCATCCGCAGTCAAGTTTCTGTTGGACCCGATTACAAAGAACATGCTACTAGATATTTAGAAGATAATAAAATAACTGGAGAGTGTGAGGATGTACCGATGAAATTAAAACCAGAAGTGGCAAACATTTTTTGGAATGGTTTGAAGATGATTCTTGTGGACAGAGGCAATGAAGAACCAATGTATAACGAATAGTTGGATATTCATGAGAACTTTTTTAAAAATCACACGGTAAGCTCATATGAAAAGTTAAAGCGAGAGTTATTAGGAAGAATACATGCAAATGGGAAAGTAAAAATTAGCTTTACATTCATGTGAATGCAATTGGAATATAGAGGATGTCGTGCACCAGTTGTATTAAGTGTTAATTAGACTACACTTAGAGTATTTTGTATCGTTCGGAGTCCCAATCTAAGAAAGAACATATTGACTACAGAGGAACTGCAAAAGGTATTATCCAGATTAATCCCTAAAATGGCAAGATTGTCTGATGTGGAAACTCAGCCTGTGATCTCGAGTTTCAAAAAATGAGAGGTGATTGCAAATGAAACTTAGAAACATAGCGGGGACTGAATAACAGAGGGACATGGAGAAGTACAAGCAGGCGAGATCTGGGAGAATCCCACGATATTCTACACGGACAAGTAGAACAGAATAATCAGCAAACAGTTAGTGTCCATTAGGAACCAAAGGGGCAATCTGTGTGTCAAGCTGGAGAACATTGATAGATTGTTACATGAAACCTTCACATCTATTTTACTTGGGAGAAGGAGGATCCACGTACAGAATTCAAGAAGATGGACTAGGAAGCTCTTGAACAGATTGCTGTAAAATACGAGAAAGGATTTGAGGTTTTGTTCTGTATAAATTTGGACCAATCTCCATGTCTGAATCAGTTGTATCACAGACAACTGTTGGGGTCAAAGGAGGAAAGACCCTGACTGAATATTTTAATTAGAATCTGACCATAGGGGAGGTGCCAGAGAACTGGAGAACTGCAAATGCGATTCCACTTCACAGTAAGGGTGGGAGAGATAGACCAGGAAACTATAGACGAGCGAGTATTCGATCACTGTTAAGGAAACTACTGGAGAAAATAGGCAAGGAGAATATCGAACTCCAATCAGAGTTGCAAGGTTTGATCAGGGATAATCATCATGACTTCATCAGGAGGAAGTCGCATCCAATGGATTTGATTGAATTACATTGAGAAGGTCAATTATTTAGTTTTGTAGGAAGACTTTTGTCAAATTTCTACCTGGGTAAATGAAAAATAAAGCTAAATCTCACAATATGATGGATAACTTGACAAGTTACAACGAAAATTGTCTTAGTAGCAGGAGACAGAGGGTGGTGGGAGAAGGCTGTTTGTGTGACTGGAGACCATGTCCCCTGGTGTACCACAAAGATCAGTGTTGGGTCCCTTATTGTTTGTGTTATTCATAACAAAATATAGATCTGAATGTGGAGGGGGCTAGGTGGAGAGTGGGGAAGGTGTGATAAGTAAGTGTATGTCTGACATAAAGATTGGCTGGGTGGTTCGCAGTAAAGAGGAAGGCCTTAAGTTACAGGAAGATGCAGATGGAATAGTCAGTTGGGCAGACAAATGGCAGATGGAATGTAACCCTGATAAATATGAGGTGATGCACTTTGGGAGAAGGAACCAGACAGGGGAGGACTCAATGAATGGCAGCACACTAGGAAGCTCAGATTGTGCATCTCCACACATCCCTGAATGTGACTGGACAGGGTAATGCTTAAAAATGTGTTGCTGGAAAAGCGCAGCAGGTCAGGCAGCATCAAAGGAGCAGGAGAATCGATGTTTCGGGCAGATTCCTGAAGAAGCCTTATGCCCAAAACGTTGATTCTGCTGCTCCTTTGATGCTGCCTGACCTGCTGCGCTTTTCCAGCAACGCATTTTTTAAGCTCTGATCTCCAGCATCTGCATTCCTCACTTTCTCCTGGACAGGTTAATGGACTAGTTAAGAATTGGACCTTGGGTGTAGCGTTTCCTAATCAGGGAGTAGATTATACGAGAAATACAGGGCTCTGGTTCGGCCAAAATTGAGTACTGTGTGTAGCTCCGTGAACCACATTTCAGGAAGGATGTGATTGTACTGGAGAGAGTGCAGAGGTGATTCCCCAGGATGTTCCCTGGGATGGAGCACAGAGTCTATGCCCCTGTGAGGGTATGGTGTGGAAGGTCAATTATTGAGCAGTTTAAGGCAGGAATTGATGGATTTCTGAAGACTTATAATCATAAGGGTTATAAAAGTGAACTGTATTAGCTTGTTAAATTATGTCAATGTGAGAAATATGAGAAAACAAGTGCAGTTTCCTTACAGTTTGAAACCATAGAATGGAGAATGGGGAATAGGGAAATGGCATAACTATGAAGCCACTACTTCAGTTCTGTCTTCACAAAACTTTCTACTAATACAAGGAAAACCGAGTCTGGTGTAGGAAAATGATAGAGTACATGGAACATAGAACATAGTAAGTAAATGGTTTCGCAGAAATTATTGTGGCTGAAATTAACGGTCATAGACAACACTAACATAGATTTATGAAATGGGAATTACGTTTGAGAAACAGAATGGGAGACAAATGAAAGAGAAGCAATGGATGTAAAACATTTTGTGTTTTAGAAAAATGTTTTGTAAAGCTCCAAGCCCAATTTACAAAATCAAATCTGAGTGGATTGGGGATAATATATGAACATGTTTCCAGAGTGGGAGAGCTGGCAGGAAACAGTGAATAGAAATAAACAGACTCGTCAAGTAATAGCCTGACATTTCCTGAAAGGTATGGTTCTGTGAGTATGACTATGTCCCAGACTCCCCATTACCTTCCCCAGATATCTCCTGTCTCATCAGCAGGACGGACACAACACACGTGACGGTACAGTGGGATACAGTTGGAAGGGAATTGCTCTTGGAGTCCTCAACAGTGTGTCCGTATCCCATGAAGTCTCATGGCATCAGTTTGCACATGGGAAAGGAAACCTCCTGCTGATTACTATGTACCAGCCTCTATCAACTGATGAATCAGTATTCCTCCATGCTTACCAACACTTGGAGGAAGCACTGAGGGTAGCATGTACGCAAGATGTACTCTGGGTGAGGGATTTCAATGTTCACCAACAACGGTATCTCAGCTACAACATTACTGATCAAGCTGGCCGGGTCCTAAACGATATAATTGGCGGAAGCTGGTGAAGGAACCAACAAGAGGAAAATACATACTTGACCACAGCCTTACTAATCTGCCAGTTGCAGAAGTATCTGTCCATGACAGTATCGGTAAGCGTGACCACCGCATAGTCAATGTGGAGGCAAAGTCACACCTGCATATTGAGAATAACCTCGACCATTTTAGGTGGTACTATCACGGTGCCTAATAGGGCAGACTTCGAACACATCTAGCAGCTCAAATCTGGATGTCCATAAGGTGTTGTGGGTCATCAATAGCAGTGGAATTGTACTCCTGCATAACCTCGTGGCCTGGCATATCCCGCTCGCAACAATTGCCATCAATCCAGAGGATCAACATTGGTTCAATGGAGTGTGCAGGATGGCAGGAGCAGTACCAGGCATACCTGACAATGAGGTGTCAGCCTGGTGAAGCCACCAAACAGGACTACTTGAGCGACAAACAGCAGAAGCAGTAAGTGATAGACAGAGCTAAGTGATCCCACAAGCAAAGGATCAGATCTCTGCAGTCCTTCCACACCTTGTTGAGTAACGTTGGGGACAATTAAACAATTCACTGGAGGAAGAGATTCCACAAATAACCCCTTCCGCCATGATGGAAGAGTCTAGCACTTCAGTGTATAAGATAAGGCTGATGCATTCGCAACAATCTTCAGTCAGAAGTGCTGAGCGGATGATCCATTTCAGCCCCCTCCAGTGGTCCTCAGCAATTCAGTTACCAGTCATCAACCAATTCGATTCAGTCCACGCGATATCCAAAAACGATTGGGGATACTGGATACTCTATAGGGTCCATAATCTGACAACATTCTGGCAATAGTACTGAATACTTGTGCTCCATAACTTGTCATTCCCCTAACCAAACTCTTTCAATACAGTTAAAACAATGCCCTTTCGTCATTATGTGGAAAATTACCCAAGTATCTCCTGTATATAAAAAGCAGAACAAATCCAATCCAGCCAATTACCAGCCCATCAGTTTACTCTCGTTCATCAGTAAAGTGGTGGAAGGTCTCAGTGCTTTTCAGCAGCAACCTGCTCAGCAAAACCCTGGTCAATGACGCCCAGTTTGGGCTCCACCAGGGTCACTCAGCTCCTGACTTCATTACCGTGGTTCAAACATGGACAAAAGAGCTGAATTCCAGAGGTAGGGTGAGCATGACAGTCCTTTAAGTCAAGGCTGCATTCGACCCTGTGTGGTATCAAAGGGCCGTAGCAACACTGGAATCAATGGGTACCAGAGGCAAACACCCTGCCGGTTAGATTTATACCTGACACGCAGAAAGGTGGTCATGGTTGATGAAGGTCCGTCAACTCATCTCCAAATCTGTAGGAGTCCCTCTAGCAGTGACCGAAAACTTCTTCAAGGCTGCTTCATCAATGACCTTCCCTCCATTTTAAGGTCAGCAGTGGGGATGTTCGCCAATGAACAATGTACAATGTACAATGTTCTGCAACATTTGTGGCTCTTCAGATACTGAAGCAGTCCATGTTCAAATGCGGCAAGATCTGGAGACTATCCAGCCTGACAAGTGGCAAGTAATATTCAGGCCACACGAATGCCAGACCATGACCATCAACAATAAAATACAGTCTAACCTGTGGCGTTACTATCACTGAATCCCCCAGTATCAGATTCCTGGTGGGTAATCATTGCTCAGAAACTCACTGGTCTCGCCGCGTGAACACAATAACTATAAGAGCAGGTCCGAAGCTAGGAATACTGCGGCGTGTAACTCACATCCTGACTTCCAAAAGTCTGTCCATCGTCTACAATGCATAAGTCAGAAGTGTAATAGAAGACTCCCAATTTGCCTGGATGAGTGCAGTTCCAACAACACTCAAAAAGCTTTATACCATCCAGGACAAAGCAATCAGTCTTACTGTCCCTTCATCCACAATCCACCACCATCAACGCTCAGCAGCAGCAGTGTTTTACTATCAGCATGCTGTAATGAAATGATTCACCAAAGATCCTCAGATAAACATCTTCCCAACTCCCATGTCTATCTAGAAGGAAATACCATCATCTTCAGGTTCCCTCCAAGACATTCACAATCTTGATTTGGAAATATATCACCGCCCCTTCACAGTCACTGGGTCAGAATCCTGGAATTCCTTTCCTTAAGGCATTGGAGGTCAAACACAGCAGGTGGACTGCAGCGTTCAACAAGGCAGCTCACCACCACCTTCTCAAGGGCAACAAGGGACAGGCAATAAATGCTGGTCCAGCCAGTGACACCCAGATTCACGAAATAAATAAATAAATAGAAATTAACAGAGGACGGTTGCTGAGGTGTCACAGGGATCGGTGCTTGGGGCCTAGCTGTTCACAATGCCCTTTAAACATTGAGTTGCTGGAATCAGATACAAATATATCCCAGCCTGCTGACAGCACTAACGGATGGGGGATTGTGAGTGGGTGAGGAGGATGTAAAAAAGCACCGAGAAGACTAAGACAAGTGGAGTGAATGGGTGACAGATGGAGAACAATGTGGATAGAGATGACGGTGTGCCCTTTAATGGAAATGATAAATTGGCAGCCTACCATTTGAAAGGGATTGGTTGAAACATGTTGATCTACAAAGGGACGCATGTTCCTTTTTGTTGTTTCCTTCTGTATAAACCTCTGAGGCCAGTGCAGCGCAGTGAGTTCTGTAACCAGAAGTCCATACTGGGCATGGCATTGGCACGCTGCCCAGTGTACACAGACCCACCAAGTGGGGAGCTGCAACACTGAAAAGGATCTGCATCTCCTTGTACACCAGTCACTGAAAGTAATATTGCAGAAACAGAAAGCAGTGAGGAAGATAAATGGTGTGTTGACCTTCATTTCACGGGATGTGAGTCCAGGAGAAAAGGTGTCTTACTGCAGCTGTACTGGGCGTTGGTGAGATATCATTTTGAACATTGTGCAGTATTGTGTCCAGTTTTGGTCTCCTTACCTAATAAAGAACAAACCTAACATTGATGGAGAGCAGTGTAGGATGACCAGGCTGATCTCTGGGATCACAGGCTTGTTGTGGGAGCAGAGTTTGGGAGACTGGGCCTGTATTCCATGGGGTTTAGGAAAATGAGTGGAGATCTCAGTGAAATATACAAAACTCTGACAGGGTGAGACAGATTGGAAGCAGGGATGATAATTCCCCTGGCTGGGACTTCTAAAACCAGGGGCCACAGTATTAGATACAGGCAGTTACTCTGCATTGAGATGATAATAAAAGTCTGATCTCACTGACTGGGGAATTCGCTCGCACCTGGAAACCGAGACACTGATTATAAATAGGGATTTAGAGACAGTAAAGGGATGGTGGGAGAGCAGGAGTACGGTATGGAAATGAAGGACCAACCATCATTATATTGAATTGGTTAGCAAACTCGATGGACCAAACGTACTACTGCACCCTATTTTATAGCTTCCCAAGGTTACTCACATTAACGGATATGTATATCGTGTGGGGTAAATGCATTGAGGAGATTTTTTCCATGAACTAGAATGGGGAGGCTAAATGTGTTTTCCATTCCCGATGTTTCTGTGCAGTCTGTGGGAAAGCTCTGTAAATGCAGTCACAAGCTCTCAGATGTTAGCAAGGAGGTTTCTGCAGGTTCGACAGGACTGTGTTCCCATTCCCTTTTCTGACATGGATGCTGAGGCCGGGTGTTCTGTCCAGTTTCATCCTTTCAGACCTCGGGGTAGTTTGATACAAATGAGTGCCCTTGCTTGGCAATTTTCGAGACCATTGAAATGTTTGGAGTCACTTTTCGGCCAGCCCAGGAAATTATGGGAGATTCACTTCCTAAAAATACATTGGAGAAGGAAATTCTGTTTACAATCCATATTGGCTTCAAGGTCACTGTTACTGACCCCAGATTTTAGATCTCGATATTTTATTAATTGTCTTTAACTTCCACCCGCTGCCAGATCATTAGCCTGGTCTGGATAAGTAATCCAGTAACATTTCCACAACAGCACCATCTCCACATGGGGACCTTTCAAAAACCACAGTGAGCAGGTTATTTCTGTGCTGTTTGACAGCTCTTTCAAAAAGAACTCCCACTAATTTGACTGTCGTGATGGGAATAAGGAGGTGGTAATTGGTCAGATTGTAATTATTCCCGTTTTAGGGGACGGGGCTTAGCTGAGTAATTTTCCACATTCCCAGAGAGATGTCAGAGTTGGAGCTGGAATGAAACAGCTTCCCCAGGTACACGGCTTGCTGTGCAGCACAAATCTTCAGTCCTATTGCAGGAATGGAGTCAGGACCCATTGTCTGTTTCGTATCTACTGTGTTTACCAGTTTCTTCATGTCGCGTGCATCAATTCAAATTGGTTGAAGACTGGCATCTGTGATTTTGTGGACATCATGATTAAGGTGAGTTGCATCATCGACTCAACACTTCTGGCAGAAGATGGTGCAGATGAAACATCTTGTTTTTACACTGATGTGCAGGTCTGTTCCATTATTTCGGATGGGAATGTTTGTGCAGCTCTCTCCTCCAGTCATTTGTTTAATCGTCCATCGCTATTTATGACTGAATGTGACAGGACTGCAGTGCTTCGATAGATCTGTTGGTCAAGTCCGGTAGCTTTAATGAGTTAGCATTAGGTTAAAGTGCATGTTATTCTGACTCCGACATGTTCACCCACACTCGTCACTGAGCCATAGATGGTGTTGATGGAATGACAGACTGAGGTGTTACCCTGGCAAAAAGTTAAAGGTTGTGTATGAATGCAGGTCTGCTTCTCCCGCTGCTGTGTTACAGCACTACATGAATACGCAGTTTCGAGCTGCAATATCTGCAATGCAATTCTGCTGTCTGTTCCCCAATTCTCACTGAGACCCATTCACCCATCAGCCTTGCACTCAGTGACCTAACCTGGTTTCTGATGTGGAAATACTTCAATTTTCAAACTCTCATTCTGCTGAGGGTCTCTCTCCCCGGGTCCTGCTTCCAATCTGACCCATTCCGCAAAAGCATTTAACTGATCTTAATTCAAATATTTAATTCACTGAAACTTTTTTCTAGAGAACCATCTTCTGTGTTTAAAGTGAATGTTTTTCCACTGTTTCTTTCCCTGACCATGATTAAGAGCTCTGTAGTGTCAGTGATGCCAGCCTTATGTAGTTTCAGATCCAATGAATTCTCTGGATTCCCAATCATCTTCACCACATTGTATGTTTTCTCTTTTGGTTTTATGCCTTATCACTCATGGCTGCCTTGTTCTCCTATGAGTATGTTTCAAGTTCTAGGGGTTGCATGTCTGGTATTATCTTCCGAATTATCCCCAGAACCTCCTCCCATTGCTGCTCCATGATCTTTCCTGCTCAGCTCCTCTTCCAATTAACTCTGATAAGCTCCTCCCGCATGTCTTTGTAGTTACATTGCTTAATTATAACCACATTACATCTTGAAGAGAGCATTAGATATAAACTGAAAGAAGGTGTTTTGGGAGATGGGAGAGAATAATAATTGGTGGATTTCTTAACTAGATTCAAAGGGAGAATGAGAGAGAGGATATAGATTTGGAGATGTGGAAAATGAGAAAACTACATTATCGAAAGAAGTAGATGAACATTCCCCAATGTTTTGCCAATGCCTGTGTGCTGTGGTCCTTTGTACAGTGCATGTACAACAGAGTAATATGTTCAAATACTGAGTCTGATGCCAGAATATTTATCTTCAATAATTTGACAGACACTAGCTTTGGAAAGAACCCAGCAGGCCAACATATTGAAGTCCCGGTAGAAAGGGGATTAACTGAAATAAGTTGGGACACCAGAATCAAGAATTTGGAGCACAAATCCTGGTAAGAATGAGAGATTAGAGTTGGGAATCCCAGTAAAGGAGGGAACGTTGAGAGGATCAAATAATGTTTTAATGTTTTATCAATTTTATACATCATATGCATCATTTTTCATTAACTGTGTCTCTGTTGTTCATTTACAATGTGTTGTGCACATATGAAAAATACGACTTATCTGCACACACACCTTGAATAACCAGTGTATATAAAATCATTTTCCCACCATTGAAACTGTCCTGTTGTCGTGTTACGAGGATACATGAACACCAACTAGCCACCAAAAGAAATGACGCACTATCACTATGTTCCATGCATACAGAGAAAGAAGGGCACCACATTGACTGGGACAAAGCACACACACATACTAAGGCACGTAAGGACCTTCCTAGAGGAATGGTATTCTAACCAGAAGTCCATCAATAAACTCATCAATTTAGATCCTGTCTACATTCTCTTGTTAAAATAACCGGAAATGACATCATCCACTTTAAGAAACTAAGACCTATAAATAGAGAGGCGGGACATACCACCAGCACTTCAGCAGATACTCTCACTGATGATGTCAACTAGTCATGATGACGAAACTTCTGAAAACATACCTTCCAACTCAGCGAGCTTACTTGCACACATATAAATTGTTATTTTTTTGTTTATTGGTGGAATTTAGGAGTTCTCTGTGCTCACGTTTTGACAGATTATGATGTGAGGTGAGCTTTTCTAGGTGTGTGGTTTTAATTAACAGAGGGGTTCGACATTGATGTCATAACAGTTTGGGGTCTTGCCGTGTGGCACTTGGACAGACTTGAACAGATTTGAGATACAATAGTTCCCAGCAAATTCCAACTCATTGCAATTAGTGACTTTGATCTTCAAATAAAACCAGTGGGAACATTCGTTTAATTTTGTTACTTGTGGTTGGTTAAATGAAAAGTGAGGGAAATGGCTTTTAACATTACTAAAGAGGTTCCCAAATTTTCCAAGGAAGTTTAGAAAGACAGAAGGAGGACATGTTTTAGAATTAGCAAATAGGTTGTAATTGGGTTTAACCAGGGAGAAAAGAGAAGTTGAAATTGTAATGGATTTGTTTTAGCACTTTGATGTATGAAAGAAATAGGAAACTGCAGTAGAGTTATAAAAACTTAAATTGCAAATGTGGCAACTGGAGTTAGAAGATAAATAAAGGGACGGAAACAGAAAGAGATGAAAGAGAAAGAGAGGAAAAAGAAAGAGAGAGGGGATTTGAAATTCGGAAGTCGGGAATTAGACAAGAAAGTTAAATTAACAGGATGGAGATGAAGGGAGAACGTAGGGATGTATACAACTAGGTCAGTAACTTGCAATATTTCGGTGAGAAAAATGTCAAAAACGTTTTTATTTCATTTGAAGCAACGGTTAGGCAGATGAGGTGTCCAGTGAACTTGTAGGTAATGCTAGTTCAGACTAAGCTGGTTGGCACAGCTGGTGGGGTATGTGCAGCGCTGTCAGATGAGAGATCAAGAGATTATCAAGATGTCAAATTGACTATGAATTTTGATTGTTTATGAATTGGTACTAGCTGAAAATGTGTTCTCCAGCATCTGCAGACCTCACTTTCTCCCCTATGAATTGGTACTAGAAGCATATAGACAGAAGTTCAGAAAAATAGAGATGTAACCAGGTCAGGCTTATATTGAGTTTGAAAGAATTAACCACAGTAATTTTGATAGGTGGGTTCTGACTTTAAAAATGGATAAGACCAGTGAGGCTTGACGGGAGATACATTTGCTGGAGAAGTTAAAATACTCACTTCCAGAGATGGTAAGAACTCATGTGAATGTACTGAACGTTCAAGAAGTGAGACGCACGGCAGAAATGGCAAGTAAATATGCATTGGGGCATGAGATGATATTTAGCTTCTGGCAGGATATTCATCCTGTGAGGGATAGAAATTGGGACAAGGGGCGATCACACATTACAAAGCAAATAGTAGCGCACAATAGTTTACCACAGGTGAAGAATGAAGCCCAAGGGGGTTGAAAGGTGGTGAAAGGCCTCAGGTGTTCTCACTATAAGGGAGTGGAACACATAAAATATCAGTGCCGATGGTTTAAGAAGGGCACTGGGAAAACGTGGTTTCACTGCTGTGAGCTGGGACACACCATGATGGGCCTTGAATGAAGGCACTTTGGGGAAAGATATGGTAGAAGAGGCTAAGCCCAGTGGCATTAGTGAAACTGGTAAAGGAGACCCCAAGTGGAGCCGAGGAGCTGCAGGAGAGTGCACAGCCTAGGCAAGGGCCGTGCATGGAGTTAGTACCTGATCTCTGAAAGAATTCACCTCTGGAGATAAAGTTTACTGAGAAAGAACAGGGGCAGAACGACAAGATGTTATAGCTTTGTGAGATACGGGATCTGCTCAGTCTCGAATAGTTGAGAAGTGAGGCGCTGGAAAAGCACAACAGATCAGGCAGCATCCAAACAGCAGGACAATTGAATACCAGGCAGAAGCCCATCGTCAGGAACATGGTGGGGGACAAGCGGGCTGTAAGATAAATAAGAGGATAGTAGCTGGGCTGGTGGGACGGTCACTGGGAAGGCAATAAGAAGATGGAGGTGGGAGTGATAGTGAAATGTCGGAGGGTAGGGTGGAGTCGATAGGTGGAAAGAAAGATGGCTAGTTAGGGCAGTCCCAGAGGGCAGTGCTTGGTTGAACGTTTGGATCTGGGAGAGGTTGATGGAGGGGAGATTTGGAATTTGGTGAAGTCAACGTTGATGCTATACAGTTTGAGGGTTCCAGCTGTCCTCCCACCGATACGAGTCCTATCACCCTCCTCTCCGACCTATCACCGTCACACCCCACTTACATATACCTATCGCCTTACAAGCTCCCTTCAACCCAGTTCCACCCCCACCCTCCCATTTAATTCTCAACCTCCTTCCCCCTCCCTTACCTCCCACTTTTCTGATGAAGCATTTATGCCTGAAACGTCAACTCTCCTGCCCCTCGGATACTGCGGACTTGCTGTGCTTTTCCAGCCCCACACTTTTCAACTCTCATCTCCAGCATCTGCAGCTCTCACTTACTCTCACCCTCTAATAGTAAGAGATGAAAGTTTTTTTCACTCTTCCTGGCACGTTAATCAAGAGCGTGTAAATTTGTGGATTGAGGACAAAAATTAAGCATTCCCTTGTGTAACATCAGGATGGAGTGCCAAAGCAAGATTAGGGAAGTAACAGTGACAGTGAGTAACACACTGTCTGTTCCAGGAATACAGTTTGTTCTTGGGAACGATTTAGCAGGAGGTGAGGTGGGTTAGGCACTCCTTGTGGTGGAGAAGCCAAAGGAAGACTAGGGAATTGGTGAGTTAAAAGAAAATTGCCCAGGATTTTTTCCAGACTGTGTAGTAACAAGATCCCACTGTTATAAATTACAGCAGGAAGGAAAAACGAACGAAAAAGACAAGTGGGTTGATGCTCAGTGAACCGACACCCTGTTTGATGTTAAGGTGCAGGAAAAACCTGAACAGTCAGAGGATCAGGCAGAGGTGTTTAGTCCAGAAAGGCTAATGGACTTACAACAGTTATATACACACACATTCACACACACATATACATGCACACACACAGAAAAGGAATCAGAATATATTTTTGAACGTTATTAACTTGAAGATAGAATCATAAAATTAAAATGGAGACCCTGATAGGTTACTGCAGAAGGGAAATAGGCTGAAGTGCACCAGATTGTGTTAGCAGTAACGTACAGTGTTACGGGTAGCTCATAAACTAACTGCAGGCGGTCGCTTAGGTGTACAGAAAACTCACGCTAAGGTACAGAAGCATTTCTAGTGGCCTGGGATGCACAAGGACGCTGTTAATTTTTGTTTTACGTGACATACATACCAAATGGTAGGTTAGTAACAGGCAGTAATAAAACCAGCACGTTTCTTGCCAATTCCTGCATTCCAAGAACCTTGCACGTGGGTTATGATTAATTGAGTAGCTCCCCTTTCTAAAGTAAAAGTGGAAACCAATATTTGCTGACCATAATGGATGTGCCTACCAGATTTCCTGAGGCAATTCCATTATTAGAGTGTTCAGGCAAAAAGGGAGGTGGAAGAGTTGGTAGCTTTCTTTATTCGCTGTGGGCTGCCCAGAGAGGTTCAGTCAGGCCAAGGGTCTCAATTCACCGCTCAGCTGTTTAAGGAAGTCATGGATGGCTAAGGCAGACAGCACTTCAAATCAAGGGCGTCCCATCCTGAATCCCAGGGAGCCTTGGAAAGTTCGCATCAGACGCTGAAGACCATGTTAACAGCGTACTGTCAGGGTTGGCCAAATGATTGGGATAAAGGTGCCCCATTATATTGTTTGCCATTAGAGATGTCCCAAATAAATCTACTCGCTTTACTTCTTTGAGTTAATATTCGTACATGAAGTGAGAGGTCCTTTGAAATTAATTAAATATGAATTGACAGGACCGAAGTCGGAAATCTCACACCTGGATGATGTGTATGAGGTGAAGGAGAGAGTTGATGGAGTAGCTGACTTTGCTAAACAGTATCTGAAGAGCACAGCATAGAGTGAAGCAGGTGACAGATAAAAAACACTGAAACTTCCGAAGATTTCCCGTGGGGATGACGTATTAATATTGCCACCAGTGGTAAGAAATCTCTTCAAAGGCAGGTTTAGTGGCCCCTTTCAAATTAAAAAAAATGTGGAGTCAGTTAACTGTCCAGTAAAGATACCAGATATGACAAAAAACTTTATCGAATATTTCATATGGATGAATAGTGCACCAGCCACAGTTAAGACTCAGAAACAGAGGTGTGGCCATATGAACAAATGGTGCGGTTTATCTGTATGATGTAGTGATCTTTAGCAAGTGATTGAAAGCTCACATATGGCAGAGCATGTTGAACGATTACAAGAAGCAAACTTGGTAATAAACTTAGTGAAAACAGAATTCGCGAAGGCAGAGGTGATGTTCTTGGTACATTACATTGGCCATGGAAGGTTGACCCCATGGAACACAAAGACAAGGGGCTTTGAGGAATTTCCACGACCATCCTCGAAGAAAGAGATGCTTCGATTTTTGGAACTGAGTGGATTCTATCGGAAGTTTGTTGCAAACGTCAGCAGCGTATTGGCACCACTGATGGATTTATTAAAGAAGAACACAGAATTGTGGTGGACAGAACAATGCTAGGAGGCATTTGAGAATTTTAAAGCAGGATTAATCACCCCACCAGTTTTAGATACACCAAATATTTTGAAACCCTTTGAAAATTGTGTTTGATGCTCGGGATAAAGGGGTCAGGGATATATTGATACAGAAAGAGGATGATGGAATTGAATGGCTAATTGGCTACTTGTCGAAAAATCTCAATATCCAACAGGAAAAAAAAACCAAAATCTCCATTATTGAACAAGGATAATTAAATTTCACACTGGCCTGACAATATTTTAATGTGTATATGACAAACAAATTGTCGGAGATGGTTGTGGACAACGACAAATCTCTCGCATTTTTTGGAATATTTAAAGACCAGAATATGAGCCCATTTAATTGGAATCTTACCTTACCAACTTTAAACTTACAAAATGTACAAGCTGTGGCTCCTACAATGTGATAGCAGATGTGTTTTCGCGGATTTAAAGGAAAGCAGTTTATTTTAAGATTTGACTTATTCCAGTGTTGCATTGGTGTGCAGAATTAATATGAATGATATAACTGAGATTAATACTTTCGTATTTCATATAATTGGGATTAAGAATTAGAGGAAAAGAAATGTAGCCATCTTTTCATTCTGCTGGTTCATTTTATTTTCTGAAGCAGGAAGATGTTATGAAGCCAAAAACATGTATGGGCACTTTAAGACAGATCGGGTTTTGTTGAAGAGAAATTAAAGACACAAACGCCAGCTAAAGTTCACACTGTTCCACATGTCACCATTAGCTGAGAAATGGATACCTGAGTTTTGGTTGCTGTTTTGGCAGCCATTCAAATGAACCAAAGAGTTTAATTAACGCTCAGGATACCAGAAAACAACAGAATTTGAATATTATTGTTTGGACACCAATCAAATTATGAGAATTATTATATCATGGGGGAGTATATAAACCCAGCATTTTGAACACTGCTGCCGTCCAACAGTAGAGCAACTGCTGTAGAGTAGGAGTGATTAGATTACTTACAGTGTGGAAACAGGCCCTTCGGCCCAACAAGTCTACACCGCCCCGCCGAAGCGCAACCCACCCATACCCTTACATACCCCTTACCTAACACTGCGGGCAATTTGGTATGGCCAATTCACCTGACCTGCACATCTTTGGACTGTGGGAGGAAACCGGAGCACCCGGAGGAAACCCACGCAGACACGGGGCGAACGTGCAAACTCCACACAGTTAGTCACCTGAGGCGGGAATTGAACCCGGGTCTCTGGCGCTGTGAGGCAACAGTGCTAACCACTGTGCCACCGTGCCACCCACTAACTGGTTATCTCAAACACTCTCCATCAAAGACACATGTTCATGTAAACCTACTTGCAGTAAAAAAAATGACCCAGGGAGATCAACAGCTGAATGAGTGAACACAGCGGGGAAGATAGAGACTGTATGGTCTTGAGATTTTAATGTTTCATATGTGGGTTGTTGGAACATCATATTTTAGAGAGTTAGAGTCAGATAGTACGTAGCTAAGAAAAAAGGGGCTTGTATTTGTGAATAGTTGTCGTTTAGTGTTCACAATTAAAGTTAAGAAAAGAACTTGATATTTTTTGTTTAAATAGTGGAATGTAGGAGATCTGTGTCACTCATAATTTAACAGATTACAATGTGACGCGAGCTTTTCTGGGTGTTTGATTTTAATTAACAAAGTGGTTCGACTTCACCTTGTAAATGTCCATCCATGCGAGCCCCATTTCCCTGCAGTTGGCCCATATCCTTCTAGTCCTTGCCTATCCACATATTTATCCAAATGTTATTGAAATGTTGTTAATGTACCACCCCCCCCCCCGCCCCCAAAGACATCTGCTGGCAGCTCATCCACGTACCAACCCTCTGTATAAAGTAGTGGTCCCTCAGGTTCCCTTTTGTTCCTTCCCCTCGAACCTTAAACTGATCCCCTCTAATCCTCGATTCTCTACACCTTGGAAAAAGTCTGAGAGCATTAACACTATCCATACCCCTCGTGATTGTATACAGTCTCTGAAACACTAATGAAAAGTCCTACCTTGTCCTACCTCTTCCTTAGACTCAGACCATTGGGTCTTGGCAACGTCTTTGCAAATTTCGTCTGAAATCATTCTAATTTAATAAGATCCTCCCCATAACAAAGTGACAAAACTGAACACATTACTCCAAGTGCTGCCTTACCAAAGTCCTGTGTAACTGCAACATAAATTCCCAACTTCTATACTCAATATCCTGCCTGATGAAGGCCAATGTGCCAAAAGCGTTCTTCACTGCCCTGTCTACCTGTGACTCCAGTCTTAGTGAACCGTGCGCCTGAATTCCAAGGCCTCTCTGCCCACTACACCCCGTAGGGCGCTTCCATTCACAATGAAACTCCTACCTTGATTTGAGTTTCTAAAATGCAAGACTACATACTTCTATATTAAATTCCATTTGCCATTTCTCGGCCCATTTCCCACCTGATTAAGGTCCTGCTGCAATTTATGATAAATTTCCTCACTGATCATGCTCCCCATTACTTTAGTGTCATCTGCAAACTTACTAATCATACCTTGTACATTCTCAACCAAATCATAGATAACAAACAGCAATGGAAGCAGCCTCCAGTCTGACAAACATCCTTCCAACCAACCCTCTGCTTCCTACCATCAAGCCAACTGTGTATCCAATTGGCCAGTTCCCCACGCATTCTACAACATGTAACCTTCCAGAGCAGCCTGCTATCAAAGGCCTGACTGAAATCCACAGAGACTACGTTTATCACTCTGCCTCATCAAACGTGCTGGTAACTTCATCAAAGCACTCTAAGAAATTTGGGAAGCATGATCTCCCACTCACAAGTCTATGCTGACTGCTCCGAATCAAACCCTGTGTACGTAATGGGTGCAGTCAGTGGTATGCTGTCCTTCATTGTAAGATGATTCGAGTACATAACTAAAGCCATCTTCCTGCTGTTGTAGAGCCTTGCTGAGAGAGCATTTGGGGCACTCTGTACAGATTTGATATCCTTTGTAAGGAATGATTCCCTTACCACAGACACCGGTGATGGTAACATGAGGATAGAGTAAATAAGCTGAGTGTTTAATCTGTAGAGCTGTGAGAGACGAAGAAATTGTGATGCTGAAATATGAGGAGTGGCAGCGATCTCTTATTTCCAAAAGAGACATTGACAGGGAGAGAAATTCCATACTTTATCCAGAATTGATTGGTTTGATTTATTGTCACTTGTATCTCAGTACAGGGAAACACTTTGTTTATGAGCAGTGGAGGCAGATCATAGCAAGCATGGCCAGACAGATCATAGGGTGGAAATAGACTTGGACAGAGTAAGGCATACAAGTTACACTGCACAGGACATGCACTAGACAAGATCAACCTGAACAAGATCACCATTATTAAATTTAGAGAGTCCATTAATCAGTCTAACGTGACTTTCCTAATAGTTTATATGCCTAAATTAATTCTCCCCATGTTATTGTGCTGTCGGCGTGTGAACCCTGTGCTGAACGTCAAGTTGCTCACAATTCCCAACAGCAGCCACAATGTCTTCCATCTGATTCCACCCTACATAGAGAACACCAGGCCGTCTTCTTGGAGATGGAAGATGCCTTCTTGAGACTTCACACAAGACATATGGCTTCCCTGCTCACCACTAGAAAACCACGTTAAAGTCCCACATGTGTATCATGAGCAACAGAGCCACGAGGAACAACGTGGAACAGTCTGTCTGTGCAGCTTCTGCCCCACTTGTTCATCATGTTGGAGCATCAATTAGGAGACACTTAAGATTGCCAATGCTGGAGATCAGAGTAGAGCATCAATTGCTGGAAAAGCACAGCGGGTCAGGAAGCATCCGAGGGCCAGGAGAATCGACGTTTTGGGCATAAGGCATTCATCAGGAATCAGCAAAAATTACCTCATTCTGCCCTCGTGTAAGTGCATTGTGGTGGGAATGGCCTCCTGCTGTTCCTGTGTCAGTGACTCAAGGGAGTGATTGGCTTCAACCTCGTTCTATTGGACAGCGCCAAGGGCCTGACTGGTTACCCCTGGTTCCTGTTTGACAGCTCATTGTACTGACTAGTGTGACAATGCTGCAGCTTTAAGAGGTTCTTTTGTCCTGGTTTCTTTTAAGAGAGAGATTGAACGATCGGTACCAAGCTGGCTAGTTAACATCACTTGAGAAACAGCTCGGAAGGCCATTTGTTTATTTTAAAGCAGCCTGAATGGGTGTGGCCAGCTCTCACAGATTAGGATCTCTGGGTTTTGGTTTCTCGGCAACGTCAGAAACTATTGGGTCTCCACAGAGTTGGAAGCTTCAGTGACTTTTTTTCCTGGTTGCTACCCTCACAGAAATTTCTCTTGATGCTGTTTTTAATTCCTGGTTTGGAGAAATGTTTGTGACAATCTGTGTCTCAATATTTCTTTTTGCCAAGAACTATGTTTATGGGATTTTCCTATATTGGAACAGTTCATTCGTAATAGTTCCTAGATCTATTATTCTGTTAACTTGTCCAATAGAATTACGTTATTCTAAATTCCTCTTTCTTTCGTTTCATTTTCTCTTTCGTGTTTAAGTAGATGGTGTTTTGCTTCACACCAAGTTGTTTGACCATTCACATTGCATCTGGAACAGACCCTTTACATTTCCTTTAAAATAAGAAAACATAAGAATCTACGCTACCGCCTTCAAATATTTTCGATGGGCTCTGGTGTGGCCCAACAAACTAGACTCCTCTTCCTGAGTAATAGGCTGGAGGCACTGAATAGGCTGTCCCTGTTCTTCTCCAATAGTGTCAATGGGCTGAATGGCTTCCTCATATTCCTGTGAAACCAGTGTGAGGTGCTGAATGAACTCTTATTTTACTGTGGCAATGTGCGGTGTCAGACAATGCTGTTACATGAATGTTACAGACATTTTAACAGCACAAGTCTCAATGGAGTTTGGATCCTGCTACACACGGACAAAGACCAGTTCAGGAGCTGACCGGAGACAAAATGTTGTGAACATTATGGAATTTCCAGTGACCATCCCCACTTCTGATCTTATGGTGAGGAGGGTGGGGATGGGGAGACATTGACGAAGCAGCTGAAGATGTTTGTGAAGGGGAAGCTACCCTGAGGATCTCGCACAGAGGTGACCCAGTATTGAGATGATGATCTTCCTTTGTTTCATGATTGACTCCAATCACTGGAAAGTTTACTCTGATTCCCATTAAATTGAGTTTTATTAAGCTCCTTTATGTCAACAGAAGTCATCCACTGCCTTGATATCGGGGCCAGTCATTTTTATCTGAACCCTTGTGACAACATCTTTTGTTCACATCAATAGGCCATGAGAGAAGCAGCAAGTGTTTTCTTCAAACAGGTAGTATTGAATGTCAGGATTTCTCTCCTCAAGGGTGTTTGGGGAGCTAGATGACTGAACGTATTTGAAGAGGAGGTAGATGGCAATTGACTTGTCAGAGAGTTGAGGGCTATGAAGAATTGGATATGAAAGAGGATTTGAGACGAAGAGCAGATCAGTCATGATCTTAAAGAAGGGCAAGGCAGGTTTGGGGCGTGAACAACGTGCCCCTGTTTCTGATGTTCTCCCATTCTGTTATTGGAAAGTTAGTGGGTGTTATTTTCATGAATGTTGTCTTATTGAATTTTGCAGACAGGAAGACCAGAGGATTTTGTGAGCCATCACTGAGTTAGGTATGGGGGCTATATTCACATCGAATCTGGGTGTACAACATGACCAACAAATGAAGCTCAAGTTGGAGAGAAGGGAAGCTCTGTGAAGAGAGATGGGGGGCCTCTTTCGTACACAGACTGGGTTTTCCAATTACATTTCCCAATTCACTTCAAACCGTGTGGGACAGTACTGAGGGGCTGAATGGTCTCCTGTGTTTCTGTGCAACAGGTTATAGGAGTAAGTAGACTCCAACTGCTCCTGTCTAGCAGGTTTGAGGGGCTGAACGGAACACAGGAACATGGGACTGAGGAGCAGGAGTGGGTCATTAGATACTTTGAGCCTTCTCCACCAGGCACTAAAATTGTAGCTGATCAGGTTGTGGTCTCAGCCCCACTTTCCTGTCAGCGTCCCATTGTGCATGACTCACTTCTTTGTCAAATATTTAACTAACGCAGCATTCAATCAATGTGAACATAGAGACACGATAACCTTCCACTGAAGAGAATTCCGACTTGAAAGGTCCTTTCAGAATTATTCGTCATCCACCTGATAGAATCAGAGAGTCATGTAGAATGGAAACAGACCCATTAGTCCAATGTATTCACTCCGATCAGATATCAAATCTGACCTAGTCCCATTTGCCAGCATTTGGCCAATATTCCTCCTGTGATTGTACCCACCTTGACCACTTCCTCTGACTGCACTTTCTGTACACACACCACTCTGTGTGAAGTATTTACCTTCAGGTCCCTTCTAAATCATTCGTCCCCTCCCCTTCAACCTATGCTGTCTTGTGCTGGACTCCCCTACCCTGGTGGAGCAGAACATGGCTGTTCAGAATATCCATGCCCCTGATGATTTTATAAACCTCTATAATGTTGCCTCTCAACCTCTGACACTCCAGGGGGAAACTTCTTAACGTAATCAAACTCCCCCTATAGCTCAAGCCTCCAGACCTGGAACATACGTGTAAGTCATTTCTGCAGAAAACCGAGTTGTACGCAGTATTGTTAAAGTAGCCTCACCAACATCTTGTACAGATGCAACATACCACCACAACTCCTATACTCAATGCTCTGACTGATTAAGGCAAATGTGCCAAATGTGTTCAGCACCACCGCTACAGGTAATCATGTAGGTAAACATCAGAAAGTTAACATGATGGTAGTGCCAGCAGCTAGGAGGACCAGTGATACATTGATCATTATTGAGATAAAATTGTGTTGGCAACATAAGCTTATCATGTCAGGAAGTGAAATCAAATCAATGGGTTCAGGGTGGTTAATATACAAAAATAACATATAGCCCTGTGTGAGTTACATACTAGAATCTAATCGAGGGGTTCGGGTGGTTAGATTAGATTCTTACAGTGTGGAAACAGGCCCTTCGACCCAAAAAGTTTACACCGATGCGCCAAAGCACAATCCACCCATACCCCTACATTTACCCCTTACCTAACACTACGGGGAATTTAGCATGGCCAATTCACCTGACCTGCACATCTTTGTGACTGTGGGAGGAAACCGGAACACCCGGAGCAAACCCACGCAGACACGGGGAGCACGTGCAAACTCCACACAGTCGCGTGAGGTGGGAATTGAACGCGGGTCTCTGGCGCTGTGAGGCAGCAGTGCTAACCACTGTACCACTGTGCCGCCCACGGTTAATATACAGAATACCAGATACCCCGGAGTGAGTTACAATCTGGAATCTAATAAAGGGGTTCAGATTTTTTGATATACGAGTAACAGATATTCCGGAGTGAGTTACAGCTTGGAACCAACCGAGGGTTTCAGGGTGGTTTATATACAGAATAACAGATAACCCAAAATGCGTTACAGCTGGAATCTAATCGAGGGGTTCAGGGTTGTTTATATACAGAATAACAGATAGCCCAGAGTGAGTTACAGCCTGGAATCTAATTGCAGTGTTAAGCGTGGTTTATATACAGAATAACAGGTAGCTCAGAGTGTGTTACAGCCTGGAATCCAATCGAGGCGTTCAGGGTTGTTTATATACAGAATAACAGATAGCCCAGAGTGAGTTCCAGCCGGGAATCTAATGCAGGGGTTCAGGGTGGTTTATTTACAGAATAACAGATAGCCTGGAATGTGGTACAGGTTGGAACCTAATCGAGTGGTTTAGGATGGTTTATGTACAGAATAACAGATGCCATGGAGTGAGTTACACTCTGGAGTCTATTCGAGGAGTTCAGGGTGGTTTATATACAGAATTACAGATAGCCTGGAGTATGTTACAGATTGGAAACTAATCGAGGGATTTAGGATGGTTTATCTACAGAATGACAGTTGCCCCGGAGTGAGTTACAGCCTGGCATCTAATCCAGGGATATGTTCACCTTTTTATGTGAAATAACTTGTAACTGGAAGTGAGTCACAAAGTGTACTATTGGCCAACTGGTTTCAAATCTTGACTCACATAAACATAATGCAGTCACAAACTACACAACTTTACTGACTCCCAACTTTCCTAGATTGAAGACTATCCTCCTCTGTTTTCCCCTTTCACTGAAAGTATTAATATACCATTTATACTGCACTGCCATTCTGGTTACAGTGCTACCTATCTCTCACTGTCTCATTTATCTTCAATCCTGTTGAAAGATACTTAAACCAACAGATGCACAAAGTTCCAGAAAGTGTTTTGTTCAATTGCAGGTGCATTATTTTCTTTTATTTGTAGACAACACACAATTTGAACCCACAGAAGGTCAGTGTGGGATTTGAGAAAACCTTCAATTTTGGATGAAGCCTAGCCAGGCAGGATTCTGATCCAACGCTGCAAATCAACAATTCAGTGACTGAGCTCTATCAGGTTTTGTATATTATGTTTCTCTCATATATTAGGAGCTTGGAAAGTAAGGCACACCTTACTGGAATGTCACATTAACTCTCCACATTCACTGTAAACAGATTCTGGGATTTGCATTTTAATCACCTTCAAAGAGCTGTCTCCATTTCCCATCTCTGCTAGCAGCAATGAATGGAAATGGCTTTTGACACATTGCCCCTCTCCCTTGTTGAAAGTATTCCTGACACAAATCAGTCAGGCAGACATTTTAGATTTGTCCACAGCCACCATTTTATATCAACAAAACGATGATATTGAGTTTATAAATAAGGAAAAGCAGGAGAGACTGGCAACATCAATACAGTTTGAAAATACATAAAACATTGAACACGCACACAGAATCATCCACAAACAGACATACACAGACACAGAGATACAGACACCATCCAGGAGCTGTCTCCATTTCCTATCTTGCAAGGGAATTCATGTTATGATGATGCATTCATACAGGACAGTAAAAAGCTTTTTGAGACTTTCCCCATCGTGACAGAAATTCAGCCCCAATCTGAAACTTGGAGATATGTAACAGGACAGAAATGAAACACCAGCTTTCTGTGTTCTTGCTCCCAATGTAACATTTGACCATTTAGTTTATCTTGTCTTCGGTCTAATATCCAACAAGGATCATTTCACAGATCCAATAACAGATCCCCAGGTGTGATTTCCAGACTGGAACCTAATTTAGGGATTTAGGGTTTACATACAGCATAAGAGATACCCACGAGTGAGGGACAGAGTGGAATCTAATCGAGAGGTATGAGGTGGTTTACATACAGAATAACAGATAACAAGTAGTGAGTCACAAATTCGCGGACTCATACAGTCATAGAGCTGTACAGCTTTGAAACAGACCCTTTGGTCCAACCCGTCCATGCTGACCAGATATCCTAACCTACCCTAGTCTCTTTTTCAAGCACTTGGCCCATCTCCCTCCAAACCTTCCCATTCATATACCCATTGATCTGCATTTTAAATGTTGCAATTGTACCAGTCTCCACCATTTCCTCTGACAGTTTATTTGTTTCATGTACCACCTTCTGAGTGACCAAGTTGCCCCTTAGGTCTTCCATATTACCTCTCACACTAAACCTATGCAATCTAGTTCTGGACTCCCCACACCAAGGAAAAGACTTTGTCTATCCTATCCATGCCCGTCTTGATTTTATAAACCTCGATAAGGTCATTCCTCAGCCTTTGATGGTCCAGGGAAAACAACCCCAGCCTATTCAGCCTCTCCCTGTAGTTCAAATCCTCTAACCCTGGCATCCTCCTTGTAAATCTTTTTCTGAACTCTTCCAAGTTTCACAACATCCTTCCGATAGGAAGGAGACCAGAATTGCATGCCATATTCCAACAGTGGCCATATTCCAGCCACAACATGACCTCTCAATGCCTATACTCAAAACTCTGACCAATTAAGGAAAGCATACCAAACGCTGCCTTCATTATCTTATCCACCGGCCACTCTACTTTTCAGGACCTACGAACCTGCACTTCAAAGTCTCTTTGTTCAGCAACTCTCCCTCGGACCTGACCATTAAGGTATAAGTCCTGCTCAAATTTGCTTTCCCAAAATGCAGCAGCTCGTGTTTATCGAAGTGGAATAGAATTGAAGGTTTTAGGGTGTTTTTGAACATGCGAGTCACACATACATGGAAGTGAGTTACACGCTGGAATCTAATTGAGAGGGTTCTGGATGTTTCATATAATCCCGACAGTGGGGAAACAAGCACTTCAGCCCAACAAGACCCCACTGACTCTCAGAAGAATAACCCATCCAGACCATTTCCCCACATTTATCCCTGACTCATGCATCTCACCTACACATCCCTGAATACCATGGACAATTTTAACAGGGTTTGGATTGAATGGTTAATATACAGACTAACAGATACCCAGGAGTGTGATACAGACTGGAATCTAATCAAACGATTGAAGTGGCTAATGTACAGAGCCACTGAAAATTGGAAATCAGTTACAGATTGGATTTTTTTCAAGAGGATTCTGGACGATTATGTGTACAATAACAGATACCCCAGAGTGGGTTTCAGACTGGAATCGAATCGAGGGTTCAAAGTTTGTGCGAAGATTTGTAGCTCGGGTGCTCGTTGTTGTGGTTCTGTTCGCCGAGCTGGAAGTTTTTGTTGCAAACGTTTCGTCCCCTGGCTAGGCGACATCATCAGTGCTTGGGAGCCTCCTGCGAAGCGCTTCTTTGATGTTTCCTCCGGTGTTTATCGTGGTCTGCCCCTGTCGCTTCCGGTTGTCAGTTTCAGCTGTCCGCTGTAATGGTTGGTGTTTTAGGTCCAGGTCGATGTGTTTGTTGATGGAGTTTGTGGATAAATGCCATGCCTCTAGGAATTCCCTGGCTGTTCTCTGTCTGGCTTGCCCTATGATAGTAGTGTTGTCCCAGTCGAATTCATGTTGCTTGTTGTCTGCATGTGTGGCTACTAAGGATAGCTGGTCGTGTCGTTTCGTGGCTAGTTGATGTTCATGTATGCGGATTGTTAGCTGTCTTCCTGTTTGTCCTATACAGTGTTTTGTGCAGTCCTTGCATGGTATTTTGTACACTACATTAGTTTTGCTCAAGTTGGGTATCGGGTCCTTCGTTCCGGTGAGTTGTTGTCTGAGCGTGGCTGTAGGTTTGTGTGCCGTTATGAGTCCTAGGGGTCGCAGTAGTCTGGCTGTCAGTTCTGAGGTGCTCCTGATGTATGGTAGTGAGGCCAGTCCTTTTGGTTGTGGTATGTCCTCGTTCCATGGTCTTTCTCTTAGGCATCTGTTGATGAAGTTGCGCGGGTATCCGTTTTTGGCGAATACCTTGTATAGGTGTTTCTCTTCTTCTTTTTGCAGTTCTACCCCAATGTACCAACTACTACAGCGGACAGCTGAAACTGACAATCGGAAGTGGCAGGGACAGACCACTATAAACACCGGAGGAAACATCAAAGAAGCGCTTCGCAGGAGGCTCCCAAGCACTGATGATGTCGCCTAGCCAGGGGACGAAACGTTTGCAACAAAAACTTCCAGCTCGGCGAACAGAACCACAACATCGAATCGAGGGTTTCAGGATGGTTTATATGCAGAATAACAGTTAGCTCGGAACGAGTTATAGAGTCATAGTATCATAGAGATGTACTACATGGAAACAGACCCTTCGTTCCAAACTGTCAATGCCGACCAGATATCCCAACTCAATCTACCTGCCAGCACATGGCCCATGTCCCTCCAAACCCTTCCTATTCATATACTCATCCAAATTTCTCTTAAATGTTGCAATTGTACCAGTCTCCACCACTTCCTCTGGCAGCTCACTCCATACACGTATCGCCTTCTGCGTGAAAAAGTTGTCCCTTAGGTCTCTTTCATATCTTTCCCCTCTCAACCTAAACCTATGCCCTCTAGTTCTGGACTCCCTTACCCTAGGGTAAACCTCGATAAGTTCACTCCCCCTCAGCCTCCGACACTCCAGGGAAAACAGCCCCAGACTGTTCAGCCTCTCCCTGTCGCTCAAATCCTCCAACCCTGGCAACATCCTTGTAATTGTTTTTCTGAACCCTTTCAAGTTTCACAACATCTTTCCGATAGGAAAGAGACCAGAATTGGACGCAATATTCGAAGAGTGACCTCACCAATGTCCTGTACAGCCGCAACATGACCTCCTAACTCCTGTACTCGGTACTCTGACCAATAAAGGAAAGCATACAAAACGACTTCTTCACTATCCTATCTACATGCGACTCCACTTTCAAGGAGCTAAGAACCTGCACTCCAAGGTCTCTTTGTTCAGCAACACACCCTAGGACCTTACTATTAAATGTAGAAGTCCTGCTAAGATTTGCTTTCCCAAAATGCAGGACCTCGCATGTATCTGAATTAAACTCCATCTGTAATTTCTCAGCCAATTGGCCCATCTGGTCCAGATCCTGTTGTAATCTGAGGAAACCCTCTTCGCTGTCCACTACACCTGCAATTTTGGTGTCATCTGCAAACTTGCTAACTGTGCCTCTTATGCTCGAATCCAAATCATTTATATAAATGACAAAAGGTATAGGGCAGAACACTGATCCTTGTGGCACTCCACTGGTCACAGGCCTCCAGTCTGAAAAACAACCCTCCATCTCCACCCTTTGTCTCCTACCTTTGAGACAGTTCTGTATCTAAATGGCTACTTCTCCCTGTATTCCATAAGATCTAACCTGCTAATCAGTCTCCCATGGGGAACCTTGTTGAACGCCTTACTGACGTTCATATGGATCACATCTACTGCTCTGCCCTCATCAATCTACTTCTTCAAAAAACTCAATCAAGTTTGTGAGACATGATTTCCCACGCACAAAGCCATGTTGACTATCCCGAATCAGTCCTTGCCTTTCCAAATTTAGGTACATCCTGTCCCTCAGGATTCCCTCCAACAACTTGCCCACTACTGAGTTCAGGCGCACCGGTCTATAGTTCCCTGGCTTGTCTTTACCGCCCTTTTTAAACATTGGCACCACGTTTGCCAACCTCAAGTCTTCCAGCATCTCACCTGTGACTATCGATGATACAAATATCTCAGCAAGAGGCCCAGCAATCACTTCTCTAGCTTCCCACAGAGTTCTCAGGTCCACCTGATCAGGTCCTGGGGATTTATCCACCTTTAACCATTTCAAGACATCCAGCACTTGCTCCTCTGTATATCTGCAACATTTTGCTAGATGTAACCATCGATTTCCCTGCAGTCTTTATCTTCCATATCCTTTTCCACAGTAAATACTGATGCAAAATATTTATTTAATATACCCCATTTTCTGTGGCTCCACACAACGGCCACCTTGCTGATCTTTGAGGGGCCCTATTCTCTCCCTAGTTACCCATTGTCCTTAATATCTTTGTAAAAGCACTTTGGATTCTCCTTAATTCTATTTGCCAAAGCTATCTCATGTCTGCGTTTAGTCTTCCTGATTTCCCTCTTAAGTGTGCTTCAAATTCCTTTATCCTCTTCTAAGGATTCACTCGATCTTTCCTGTCTATAGCTGACATATGCTTCCATCTTTTTCTGAACGAAACCCGCAATTTGTTTAGTCAGCCAGCATTCCTTATAACTACCAGCCTTCCCTTTCAACCCTGACAGGAAGTTTCTGCCTGGAATCTAATCGCAGGGTTCAGGGCGGTTTATATACAGAATACCAAAAAGCCCAGAGTACGTTACAGCCTGGAATCTAATCGGGGGGTTCAGGGTGGTTTATATACAGAATAATAGATAGCCCGAAGTGAGTTACAGCCTGGAATCGAATCGAGGGTTTCAGGGTGGGTTATATACAGAATAACAGATAGCCCACATTGAGTTACAGCCTGGAACCGAATCGAGGTGTTCAGGGTGGGTTATATACAGAATAACAGATAGCCCTAAGTGAGTTACAGACTAGAATCTAATCGTGCGTTTCAGGGTGGATTATATACAGAACAGCAGTCACCCCGGAGAGAGTTACAGCCTGCTGTCTGATCGAGGGTTTCAGGGTGGTTTATATACAGAATAACAGATATTCTGGGATGTGTTACAGCCTGGAATCTAATTGAGGGGTTCAGGGTGGTTTATATGCCGAATAATGGATACCCCGGAGTGAGTTACAGCTTGGAATCGAATCGAGGTGTTCAGGATGGATTATATACAGAATACCAGAAAGCCCAGAGTGAGTTACGGCCTGGAATCTAATCGAGGGGTTCAAGGAGGTTAGTATACAGAGAGGGAGTGTGAGATTCTAATGGGTGATCCGTTTCCTCCCACAGCTCAAACTGTGTAGGTTCGGTGGATTGGTCATGCTAAATTGTCCGTAGTGTTCAGGGATTTCTAGGTTATGTGCAATAGTCAGGGGTAAACATAGGGAAATGGGTTGGAAAGGTTGATGTGGACTTGTTGGGTCGAAAGGCCTGTTTCAACACTGCAGGGATTCCATAAATATATGAATGGTAACGATGACTGCAAAGGTTTTCTTTAGCTCGCACACATTGCTGTGATGAGGAACAATGAAGGAGAGAGAGTGCAATAGGCCATTCCTTCTCGGGCAGATTACATTTTCTCCCTCTCTGAGCTGAATCACACAGTAATGTCATCCTCTCCCAAACTGGACAATGTGAGGTCTCCTTGTACATTGTCCAAACTATGTCTCCATCACATTCCCTGCTCCATGTAGGTGCATAATTGCTGCTGTCATACACAGAGTCTTACCCTTCGCAGAAAATGGTTTCGGTCAATTTGAAGATATGTTTATGTGTCCCTGAATCATTAAAAAATAAAAATGTTTAATTTATTCAGAATACCTGTGTTAAACTGAATGCATTTTTAAAGAAATACAGAAATTACTGGAAAAGCTCGCCAGGTCTCTCAGTACCCAGATGATGTAGTTTTACCAGCCTCCACCACTTCCTCTGGCAGCTCATTCCATACGCACACCACCCTCTGTGTGAAGTGGTGCTCTTTAGGCCTCCTCAAAACCTTTCCCCTCTCACTTTCAAACAATGCCCTCTAGTTTTGGACGCCCCTAACCTGGGGAAAAACCCCTGACTACTCACCCTATCCATGGCCATTTTGATATTATAAACCTTTATTGCTGCAAAATATGACTCCAATCAACACGAATCGCTGTACTTTCAGTCATCCTGGGCCTAAATTTTGAAATGCAATACTGACACCTCTTCCTCCTCCATCAAGTCACATTTCTAAATTAACTTTAATCAGTTTGTTCAGATGTATCCTGAGACACTTCTGTGTGTTTTACGCCTGGACCTTTGTGCCCAGAGTTGGGGATATTAGCATTACTCAGCAATACCCATAAAGCTGTAACATTATTCTCCTGTGTGTTTGTTCATCGGCCTGTTCTGACATGCTGGGAAATACCTCTGCAACAGGTAAGACTTTAATCCAGGCCTTCTAGTCCAGAGCTAGGAACACTACGACACAAGTTCAGGAATTGGAATCAAAACCAGAGGTCTGGCTCAGAGACAGTGACACTACCCACCACACTACCATACCCAGATTTTGAGTCATATTTTAGTGCCCACTTTAAGCTTGGTGTAGATTTATTAAAATCAGGTTACCATCACTGAATTACAAACAACACTTTGTATTATTAAACAAATGCAAGATATTTGTCTTAACTCTCGGATATTGAATGTACGTGCTGTGCCATCGAAATTAAATATAAAATTCATTAATTGCTATTATCTGTAGTCTGTAATATTAAGGAAAGAAATCCTGCAGACACACTTTGTCCAATGAAGGGTCTCCAGTAGATATCTATTACTGAACACCAGAGACGAAGGAAGACCTTAATTTCTGACCACAAAATAGCTATCACTCTTCCCCAACTCTCACGTGCGACTCCCCTTTTCCTAAAACCATGAAATGACACCAGGCCGCTGATTACTGTCCAGTCTCTCCTCCCCACTGACTGTGTCTGCAATCTGTCCCTCCTCCCCCTAACCACACAAGTCAGCCCAAGCTCAGGGTCTTGTGAAAATCAAGGCCGGAGTGTGTAGGCATCCTGGAGACGGATGGATGTTTTAAAATTGAAGGGGGAGGGGGAGGTGACAGTAATATCACTCACTGGGCTGAGGGGTGGCTGATGGAGTTTAGTTTGGATTAATGTGAGGTATTGGGTTTGGTAAATCAAACAACAACAGGACCTATACAATTAAAAGTAGAGCCTTTGGCAGTGCTGTAGTGCAGAAACCGAGGCTGTCAGGTTTAATTCTTTAAAATTTGCATCTCATATAGATAGTGTGATTGAGAAAGTTTTTAACAGACATGTCTTCATAGTACAGACCTTTGAGTATCGGAATTGGGACGTCATGTTCAGGTTGTACAGGACATTGGTGAGAATTCTTCTGGAATACTGTGTCCAGTCTGGTCATCCTGTCCCCTTATTCCATAGGCACACCAACCTCTGGGTGAAAAAGCTGCCCCTTAGGTCACTTTTAAATGTTTCCCCTCTCAACGTAAGCCTATGTCCTCTAGTTTTGGACTCCCTGTTCCCTTAGAAAATAACTTGACTATTCACTTTGATATTACTGACGTTGATATTATTAAACTGGAGAGGATTGAGAAGAGATTAACCTGGATGTTGCTGGGAATGGTGGGAATGAGCTACAAGGAGGGGCTGTATAGGCTGGGACTTTTTCCACCGAAGAATATGAGATTTAGCAGTAACTTTACAGAGGTTTATAAAATAATGAGGGTTACAGACAAGCTGAATGGCTGATGTCTTTTCTCTAGAGTTGAGGATTCAACACTGAGGGATTTTTAAGGTGCGAGGAAAAAAGATTTACGAAAGTCATGAGAGGTGATTATGTTAGACAGAAGCTGGCTTGTGTTTGGAATGAACTTCCAGAGGAAGTGGTGAAAGCAGGGACAGTTACAATGTTTAAAGGACATTCAGATCAGTACATGGATACGACATCAGTTTGGATGGTGATGTGAGCAGCTGTCCTCTCCCTCCCCCTCTCTGAATGAATCCCTGTTGGTTTTCAACCTCTGCTAATGCCTGCGCAGAGGCGTGTGGAGGCCAGCAGAGGGTGGCATTGCATCACTTTAAGCACCAGAGAGACTGCCAGACCTGCCCCACACAGATACACACACAGCAATTGTTAAGGCAGGCGTGAAGCTCATCTGGTAACTTAAATGAAACATAACGAAATGCTCAATTCGCCTCGTAATCTGTTAGAATATGAGGGACAGATCTGCCAAATTCAACTGTTTAAATAAAACATCAATTTTTTTTTCACTCTGAAAGTGAACATTTTACATCAACTATTCCCAACTCTGGGACCCTCTTTCTTTTAACTGCTTATTACCCGACTCCAGATCTATAGCAATATATTGTTTCTAGGTCTGCCATCCTCTCGTATCACAGGTGTTTGTAAGCTCTCAGTTCCCTCTCTTTTGATGGTATAGTACACACTTTCAACTTCATCACATTATACCCTGATGAATATCGATAAGTGGAACCTATCCGGATTTCTTTTGCTCTGTGGTTTGTCAATATTTCATTCGCTCCGTCTGGAGTGTGTCAGGACTTTTGTTGCTCCATTGACAGCACGTCATTATTCAACTTTGTCCATAGGAATATATCAGTATTTAACTTGCTCACACTCGAGTGTGTGGGGCAGGATTTCAGTTGTTTCATGGGGACTGTGATGCTATAACAATCTCAATGTTTGTAGATGACACCGAACCTGGAAGAACTCTGAAGTCTATGGAGGACAGTGTGGAACTCTAACAGTAAAATCACACGTTGGTGTAGGGTTCAGGTGTACGGCAGATGGGGATCAATGCAGAGCAGTTTGAGGTGAAACACTTTGGTAGAAAATACATTGAAAGACAGTTCAAAACAGGCTGTGCCATTATAAAGGGGCTGCAGGAGCAGAGAGCGCTGCGTGTATATTAGCACAGATTGTTGAAGATATCTGGACAAGTGGGGAGAGCAGTAACTATCACAGATTAGTTTCAGTATCTGATCTGTTTCCAGGGGGAGGTGTAGGAGGCAGTATCCGTGCTCCCTTCCTGGGAGGTGGTGGTGATGATCTGTTGTGATCCCACCCTCCTGCCCACCGAGACCGTGGGGATTCCATTTGTAACAGCTCGACACAAAAGGGAGATGGCATCAGGGCCACGGCTTCTAAGTTGTGCCGGGGTTGAGGGGGGGAGGGGGGGGGGGGGAAAGGAGCTGCCATTGGTTTAAAGTGAGAATTGCTCTTCACTGAACATTGCTCCTTACTCGGTCGGTGGGACATGGATGTTTCAGAATCTCCACACGAGTCGTCCCGGTCCTCTCCGGCTCTTACCAGGGTCCTCCAACATGGCGGGGGGAGCGGGGAGGGAACGGATATCGGGCACTCCACCACCCGACTCGGCCCTTTCTGTCCTATTCCAGGCTGTGTCTCCTGGAATGGGAGGAAGGGAGGAAGGGAGAGTAGGAGTGGGTGGCCCTGCTGTTAGTTCTGGTGTATGTGGGGATAATGGCAAATGGCGAGGTTTTCAGAGGGAGTCTGTCGACAGTGTTGTATCCATGCAGTGTTATTGATGTGGGTGGTAAAGTGGACGGGGTGACAGAGAGAGAGAGAGAGAGAGGGAGCGAGAGACAGAGACAGAGAGAAAGTGCTGCATTCGACAGTGACAGTTTTGGAGCATTAGCCTTATTCGGGGGCAGGTGTTATTACAGATATACCGTGAGTGTGAGGGAGCAGAGAGAATACAGCGATCCTTATCCTGACAGAGCGGGGGACGTTATTGATGCTTGTCCTGAATTGCTTGATAATTATTCAGACCGCAGATACTGCACTAAGCTGGGTGGGGAGCTCAGACCATGCTCGGTGGGTTAGATTAGATTAGATTAGATTACATTACATTACAGTGTGGAAACAGGCCCTTCGGCCCAACAAGTCCACACTGACCCGCCGAAGCGTAACCCACCCATACCCCTACATTTACCCCTTACCTAATGCCACGGGCAATTTAGCATGGCCAATTCACCTAATCTGCACATTTTTGGACTATGGGAGGAAACCGGAGAACCCGGAGGAAACCCACACAGACACGGGGAGAACGTGCAAACTCCACACAGTCAGTCGCCTGAGGCGGGAATTGAACCCGGGTCTCAGGCGCTGTGAGGCAGCAGTGCTAACCACTGTGCCACCTTGCCGCCCAGGTCTGGTGGTGTGGCTCCCTCTGGGAAGAGAATGGTACCCTCTGTACTTGCCCATTCACCAGGACCTCCGTGCCCCTGTCGACAAACCGTGATATAATTGCCCCTTATCTGCCATGCTCGGGGTAAACTGTGCAGGGCAGCTCCAAGCTGAGAAAGCTCAACTGTGTGCCTATTGGCCTTTCAAAGATGGCACCAGTGCCAGGGATCACAGAATATCCAGGGGCACCCGGGTGACTGTGAGTCCCTCCAGCCATGATGGGTGGGAGAATCGGGCTGGTATTGATTGAGAGGGACACCATGTTGGAGGGTGGTCTTCAATGAGTTGACTTTGATAAGAAAGCACCAGGAATCTAGCTTGCCCTCGTACAGATAACCTCTCTGTCATACGCAATGAAAATGTCACTGAGGAAAATTATTGTTAGAATCAGCCCAGTGAGTCATAGATTCTGTTGAAACGACTCCCATTTACAAAGCTGTAGAACAAATGCTCATCCAAGACTCTCCATCATTTCACCTCACACCAATATCCCTTTTTCCTAACTTTCCTGGGAAGACTGGCTCATGTTATAGGATGTTATTGAAGTGTCTACATTTCAGCATTCTGAAACCTGGGAACACATCCTTCCATGACACTGTCCCTCAGTCTCCCCCATCACTGTCTATTTCCCAAACCCCTCCCATGTTGTGATATTTAAAATGATTCCCCCGCAGTCTCTCTCTGGCAGTGATGTTCACACCCACAGCATCCCCTTGTCAGGGCACAATGGGGATATGGAGCTATAAATGGGTGGGAGCTGTACGTCCTTTCACTATGCAGGGATTTAACACAGTATAACTGAGAAATACACTGGGGTGGTGTACACGGTCCTACATGCTGGGAGGGTAACTGCTCCTGGTTTACACATCAATGCAATGGGGTGGTGTACACATCTCTACATGCTGGGAGGGTAACTGCTCCTGGTGTACAGATCAATGCAGTGGGAGCGATGTACACAGCTCTACATGCTGGGAGGGTAACTGCTCATGGTTTACAGATCAATGCACAGGGGTGGGGTACACATCTCTACATGCTGGGAGGGTAACTGCTCCTGGTGTACATATCAATGCAGTGGGTGTGATGTACACAGCTCTACATGCTGGGGTGGTAACTGCACCTGGTTTACAGATCAATGCACTGGGGTGATGTACACAGTCCTACATGCTGGGAGGCTAACTGTTCCTGGTTTACAGATTAATTCACGGATCATCACTGCACAGGTCGCTGTGCTGGGCAGACTATCTAGTTGAAGTTTATAGATAATGCAATGATGTGGGCTATGCAGCTCCGCATGCTGGATGGATATTTGTTCCAGGTTCACACATTAGTGCTCTGCTGTGGTCTGCAGAGCTCGAGGTACTGGACAGATATGTAGCCTGTGCACAGTACATCATGGTGGTGGGGTCGATGGGGGGAAAGGTGATGGACATGTCACGTAACTTCATGGAACGTTCCGTCCCCGATATTCAATAACTGTTATACCTGGAACGTTCTGTCCCTGACATTCTATAACTGACATTCCCCGGAACGTTCTGTCCCTGACATTCTATAACTGACATTCCCCGGAACGTTCTGTCCCTGACATTCTATAACTGACATTCCCCGGAACGTTCTGTCCCTGACATTGTTTGTGAACGGCCAGACGTCAGTGAATTGAACAAACGATAAGATCCCGAGGGAAGAGATCCCGTTCCAGGGAGAAGGAGACACTGCTCCGAAGGCCCCTCAGGCAGTTAAACGGGTGAATAAGTATTCCCTGCGTTTACATTTCTTCCCGACACAGGATCGACCACAATTTAAACCAAAATGCAGGAATTCCCAAACTCCGTTTGACTTCAGGAAACAGGGAGAGAATCCTTCAGGACAGCAACGTTTCCAGCCTTCGAATGAGGAACTGGGAAGGAGTGACCTGTGTCTCGAGTGATCGAGTGTGTGGGAATGTTCTAGAAACCATCTGTCCTTATGGATGTGTCTCTGTGTTTGGGGAGGGAGGGTTTTTGTGATTTATGTCACATTTTTGTCAGTAATTCCGACGTTCCCATTAGTTATTCCAGCTCCAATTATTTTAATAAATCCCTGAATATAGGGACACATTTAAAAATCTCACTGGGTCCCCGATCAAAAGTGTCCCTTTGCCTCCAGGCTGATGGATAATGGGTTTGTTTTCCTTCCTCACAGTTAACGTAGTGACCATCTACGTCCTGCTTTACAAAGATTGTGGATTGGGGGCCATGGCAGCGGCGGATCTCCTGGTCATTATCCTCGACCTGATACTGAGACACATTCCCATTGTTTATGAGGAACAGTTTTATTTCCTGGAGTACTTCGTCCGCGTGTGTAATATCCACACCGTCCTGCTTTATGCAGCCACTGACTGCTCTGTCTGGTTCACCATCACTTTCACCTTTGATCGCTTTGTGGCCATTTGTTGCCAGAAGCTTAAAAGTCAATATTGCAGTGAGAAAACGGCGGCTATGGTTCTGGGAGCAGTGACTGTGCTGAGCTGTTTAAAGAACATGTTCTGGTATTTTATGTTCACGGCTCGGTATTTGTTGTGGAACACCCCCTGGTTTTGTGATGTAACAGACGCTGTTCGATGGTCCAGTGTCTGAGTCACAATCGAGTTCCTCCACCACATTCTAACCCCGTGTGTTCCATTTCTCCTGATTCTGCTGTTCAATGTTCTCACCGTCAGACACATTTTAGTGACCAGCAGAGCCCGCAGGAGACTCCGCGCTCACACCAAATGCGACGCTCAGTCTGACACAGAAATGAGAAACCGAAAAAAATCCATCATTTTACTGTTTGTGATCTTGGTCAATTTCATCCTGTTCATGCTGTTTTCTATATGGTTCCGGATGTGGTATATTGTGGATACCCCTCTGTCTCTCCATCCATTTGTGCAGGAATTGGGCTTCATGCTGCAGCTCCTCAGTTGCTGCACAAACACTGCGATTTATGCCGTAACCCAGACTAAGTTCAGGCAGCAGCTGAAGAATGTGCTGAAATATCCCTTCACCAAATCCATCCATCACTCAAATTCCCTCATTAATCAATCCATCTGGGATTTTCACATTTCAGTTCAGTGTTTCAGAGATGGAGCAGCCTGTCGCTATGGTAACTGAGGGGAGCGCTGGTTTGTCCATCCTTATCCCCCAGGGGGGTTACAGGGAAACATGTCAGTGTTTCTCACAACTTAGGGGCCAGTGAGAAAAGGCGTCATCCCACTGACTGTATCCATCACTTCCATTTGTAAACAATAAAAATGTTGATTAAAGCGTGCCGAGCAGCAGAGTGACCGGTGTTGTTGTGTTTCTGTGTGTTGGAGAAGCTGAGCTGGAGAGAGACAGACTCAGCCCCAAGTCCTGGTCCTCAGGGAAGGGGAGGGCACCACGCCCTGAGCTCAGGAGCTGGGTTTAACTCCCGCTGTCCCCTTCACTCCACCATTTCCTCTTCCCCACTCTTCCTCCTCAATTCGCTCCCTCTCTTCCAACTCCTCTCCTCTTCATTCTCCCTCATCGCCCTCTCTTACACCCCCCCCCAATACTGGTTTCTCCACCTGCCTCCATTCTTCCCTCTCCCCCTGCCCCTAACACTCTCTCTCTTGCCGCCTCTGTCTCCCTCCTGCAATTCCATCTCTAACACATTTCCCACCTCCTCCCATATCCCATCCCCACCATCGCACACGCAGCCTCACCACCAACAGCCAGAGTCTCTGGGTCAGAGGGGAAGGGAAGGACTAGGGAGACAGTGTGTGTCAGATAGACAGGGAGGGAGGGAGAGATATTCAGCCGAAGAGAAACGGAAGGAGGTGGGGAGAAAGAGAGTCATCGAGGAAGCGGGATCGAGAATGTGAGAAGGTGGAGAGAGAGAGTAGGGGCAGGGAGAGAGAGGGGCAACAGAGAGATAGGGTGAGGAAGAGAAAGAGAGATACACGGGAGGAGTTAATGAGAGTGAGGGTCGCGAGAGAGACTGGGCGAGAGAAAGTGTGAAACTGAGAGAGGGGCGAGGGAGGGGGCAAGAGAGAAAGGGAGAGAGAGAGAGAGACGGGACGAGAGACAGAGCGAGGGCGAGAGAGAGAAATGGTGAGAGAGCAAGGGCAAGAAGGAGAGAGGAGAGTATGGGAGTGGTCAAGAGAGAGGGGGGCAGGAGAGAGAGGGTGAGAGAGAGGGTTACAGAGAAAGAGAGGGGGGAATGAGAGAGTGAGGCCGCGAGAGAGGGAGAGGGAGCGAGAGATAGGGGAGAGCGAGATGGAGAGATGGGGCAAGTGAGAGGTAGAGAGATGACAGAGAGAAAGAGGAGGCGAGAGACGGAGGGAAGGCCATAAGAGACAGAGAGAGACAGACAGACAGAGATAGAGAAAGAGGGGTGAGAGAGGAAGATAGGGTGCGAGAGTGATGAGGCAAGAGTGAATGAGGTAGACAGGTGGTGAGAGAGAGAGACAGACAGAGGGGACAAAGAAAGAGAGGTGTGAGAGAGAGAGGGGCGACAGAGACAGAGAGGGAGGGGGGGGTGATAGACAGAGGGATAAAAAGAGGGAGGGACAGAGCGAGAGAGAGAGAACGAGAGAGAGAGAACGAGAGAGAGAGAGAACGAGAGAGAACAAGAGAGAGGGAGAAAGGTGCAAGAGAGAGGGAAAGAGAGGGCAGATACGAGAGAGAGTGAGAGAGCAAGAGAGAGGAGGGAACGAGGGAGGTAGACAAGGAGACAGGGAGAGAGTGAGTGAAAGAGAGTAAGAGATGCGCGAAAGAGCGGCGACAGAGAGAGAGCGCAAGGGGGAGAGAACGAAGGGGAGAGAGAGTGGGGAGAGAGAGAGTGAGAGAGAGGGGAGAAAGTACGAGGGGGGAAAGGGAGAGGGATACAGACAGAGAGAGAGCACGAGCAAGTGAGAGAGGGAGAGTGAGAAGCAGAGACGGGGAGAGCAAGAGAGAGGAAGGCAGAGCGAGAGATGGGGGCAAGCTAGAGACAGAGGGATGAGAAAGAGGGGTGAGAGAGAGAGAGAGAAGGTGATGGAAGGAGGACTGAGAGAGATAGGGAGAGAGAGCAACAGACAGACATAGAGAGCGATAGAGTAAGCGTGAGAGAGAAGAGGTGAGAGAGGGAGGGAGGACTGAGACAGAGGGAGAGAGAGAGAGAGAGACAGACAGACAGACAGAGAACGAGTGAACGAGCGAGCGAGAGAGAGAAAGAGAGAGAGAGAGTGTGATGAGCGAGAGAGGGGAGCAAGAGAGAGGGAGACAGAGTGCGTGAGAGAGGGTGAGAGCGCAACAGAGAGGGAGTAAGAGTGAGAGAGAGATAGGAAGAGCGAGAGAGGATGCGAGAGAGGGAGGGGGACAGAGAGAGGGATAGAGAGAGAGAGTGGGAGAGATAGGGACAGCAAAAGAGAGGGGAGGCGAAAGAGAGACTGAGGGATGAAAGAGAGGGGCACGAGAGCGAGAGAGAGGAGGCAAGAGAGGGAGGGAGAGCTGAGAGAGAGAGAGACAGACAGACAGTGTGACAGAGAGAGATATTGAGAGGGGGAGAGAGATGTGACGATGGGGGAGGGAGGGGGACGATGGGGAGAGAGAGGGAGAGAGAGGAGACGATGGGAGAGAGAGGGGTCGATGGGAGAGAGAGAGGGGACGAGAGATGGAGAGAGTGGGGACGATGGGGGAAGAGAGGGGACAATGGGGGAGAGAGAGGGGAAAAGAGGGAGAGAGAGATTATGGGGGGCGAAGGGAAGAGAGGAGCGAAGAGAGGGGACGAGAGGAGAGAGACGGGACGATGGGGGGAGGGGGGTGAGAGGGGGAGAGAGGTAATAAGAGAGGGAGAGAGAGTGTACGAAGGGGTAGAGAGAGGGGGAGAGAGGGGGCAGAGAGGGGACGATGGGGGGTGAGAGAGGCGACGAGAGGGGGGAGAGAGGGGACAAGGGGGAGGTGGGGACGAGAGGGGGGAGAGAGAGGGAAAGAGTGTGGACGAGAGGGGGATGTAGCGGACGAGAGTGGGGGAGAGAGGGGGCAAGAGAGGGAGAGAGAGGGGGAAAGAGCGGGGACGAGAGAGGAGAGAGAGGGGAGAGGGGATAGAGAGAGGATGAGATGGGGAGAGAGAGGGGACAAGAGAGGGAGAGAGAGGGGATGGTGGGGGAGAGAGGGGAGTTAGACGGGGAGAGAGGGGGAGAGAGATGGTAAGAGAGTTGGGACAAGAGGGGGAGAGGACGAGTGTGGAGAGAGTGAGGGTACGATGGGGGAATAGCCGGGAGTGAGAGGGGGGGAGAGGGGGGAGAGAGAGGGTAAGAGAGGTGGGACAAAAGGGGGCGAGAGAGAGAGAGAGGATGATTGTGCAGAGAGATGGGACGAGAGAGGGAGAGAGAAGGGAGGGAGAGAGAGGGGAGGAGAGAGGGAGAGAGAGGGGAGGAGACAGGGGGAGAGAGGGGACAAGACTGGAGAGAGGGGACGAGAGGGGTGAGAGAGAATGGACGATAGGGGGAAAGAGAGGGGACGATGGGGAAGAGAGAGGGGCGATGGGGCGAGAGAGGGGCGATGGGGGATAGAGAGGGGATGAGAGAGGGAGGTGATGAGAGAGGGAGGGAGAGTGGACGATTGGGGTAGAGAGAGGGGAGAGAGAGGGGAGAGAGGGGGCAGGGAGGGGATGGTGGGGTAAAGAGAAGGGACGAGAGAGGGAGAAAGGGGGAGAGAGAGGGGGCGAGAGAGGTGATAGGGAGGAGAGAGAGATGGAGAGAGGGGAAGAGAGTGGGGAGAGAGGTGATGAGAGGGGGTAGTGAGGGGACGAGAGGGCAAGAGAGAGGGGACGATGGGTGGGAGGGGCGAGAGAGAGGGCAAGAGAGGTGGGACAAGAGGGGGATAGAGAGAGAGGACGAGGGAGGAGAGAGAAGGGACGAGAGAGCGAAAGAGAGAGGAGGGAGAGAGGGGAGGAGAGAGGGGGAGAGAGAGGGGAGGAGAGGGGTCGAGAGAGGGAGAAAGACGGGAGGATGGGGGAGAGAGAGGGGATGATGGGGGAGAGAGAGGGGACAGGAGGTGGAGAGAGCGGTGACGATGGGGTGACGGGGAGAGAGAGGGAGACAGAGGGGACGAGAGAGGGAGAGAGAGAGGGTGAGGGAGAAGGGACGAGAGAGGGGAGAGAGATTGGATGAAAGGGGGAGAGAGGGGACGAGAGAGGAGAGAGAGAGGTGACGTGAGGGGGAGAGAGAAGGGACGAGAGAGAGAGGGGAAGAGAGAGGAGAGAGGTGATGAGAGGGGGAGCGAGGGAACGAGGGGGGAGAGGGAGGGGACGAGAGAAGGAGAGAGAGGGACGATGGAGGGAGACTGAGGGAGTGACAGGGGGTGAGGGGAGAGAGAGAGGGTTGAGAGAGGGAGAGAGAGGGGAGGGAAAGAGGGCGGAGAGAGGGAGAAGCGGGGACGAGAGGGGAGAGAGTGCACGGGTGTGAGAGAAAAAAGACGAGGGGACGAGAAGGGAGAGAGAGGGGAGGATGGGGAGAGAGAGGGGATGATGGGGGAGAGAGAGGGGTCGAGAGGGGGAGAGAGCGTGGACGATGGGGGTGAGGGGTAGAGAATGAGCGGGAGGGGGACGATGTGGGTGAGGTGGAGAGAGGGAGAGAGAGGGGACGAGAGAGGGAGAGAGAGGGGACGAGAGAGAAAGGGGAAGTGAGGGGGGAGGTGATGAGAGGGGGGAGCGAGGGGAAGAGAGGAGTGGAGAGAGGGGACGAGCGAAGGAGAGAGAGGGAACGATGGAGGGAGATTGGGGGAGTGAAAGGGGGAGAGAAAGGGGAGAGAGAGGGTAAGAGAGGTTGGACAAGAGGGGGAGAGAGAGGGGACGAGGGTGGAGAGAGGGTCGAGAGAGTGAGAGAAACGGGAGGAAGAGAGAGGGGAGGAGAGAGGGAGAGAGAGGGGAGAGAGGGGAGAGAGTGGACAAGTGTGAGAGAGAAGGGACGATAGGGGAGAGAGGGGACAAGAGTGGGAGAGAGAGGGGAGGATGGGAGAGAGAGAAGGGATGATTGGGGGAGAGGGAGGGGACGAGAGGGGGAGAGAGGGGACGAGAGAGGGGAGAGAGAGGTGACATGAGGGGGAGAGAGAGGGTACGAGAGAGAGAGACAGAGAGAGGGGAAGAGAGGGGAGAGCAGGTGATGGGAGTGGGAGCTAGCGGACGAGAGGGGGAAAGAGAGGGGACGAGAGAAGGAGAGAGAGAGGAGGAAGCGAGAAGGGAGGAGAGAGAGGGAGGGAGGAGAGGGACTGAGCGAGGAGAGAGAGAGGGGACAGGATGAGAGAGAAGGGACGAGAGGGGGAGAGAGGGGGACTAATGAAGGAGAGAGAGGGGAGTGAGGGGGAGAGAGAGGGTCGATGTGGGGAGAGAGAGGGGAGAGAGTGGAGAGTGAGGGGTGAGAGAGGGGGAGTGAGGGGGAGAGAGGTAATGAGAGGGGGAGCGAGGGGAAGAGAGGAGGGGAGAGAGGGGACGAGCGAAGGAGAGAGACAGAGAGAGAGGAAGAGGGGGGAGCAGGTGAAGGGAGGGGGTGCTAGCGGATGAGAGGGGGAAAGAGAGGGGGCCAGAGAAGGAGAGAGAGAGAGGAGGAAGCGAGAGGGGAGGAGAGAGAGAGGGGGAGAGAGAGGGGATGGGGTGAGAGAGAAGGGACGAGAGGGGGAGAGTGGTGATGAAAGGGGGAGCGAGGGGACGAGAGGGGGAGAGATGGGGACAAATGAGGGAGAGAGAGGGGAGAGAGGGGAGAGAGCGGGGCGATGACGGGAGAAAGAGGGGAGAGGGAGTGGAGAGTGAGGGGAGAGAGAGGGAGAGAGAGGGGAGAGAGAGAGTGAGAGAGAGGAGCCAATGGGGGTAGAGAGAGGGAGAGAGAGGGGACGACTGGGGGAAAGAGAGGGCACGATCGGAAGAGAGAGGGGACGAGAGAGGGGGAGAGAGGGGACGAGAGAGGGGGAGAGAGTGGACGAGAGGGGGAGAGAGGGAGAGAGAGCGTAGAGACAGGGGTGAGAGAGGGGCCAACGGGGGGAGACAGAGGGAGAGAGATGGGACGATGAGAGAGAAAGAGGGCACGATGGGGGAGAGAGAAGGTACGAGAGAAGTGGAGAGAGGGGACGAGAGGTTGATAGAGAGGAGACGATGTGGGCAGATAGAGTGAGAGAGAGGGGACGATGTTGTGAGAGAGAGGGACGAGAGAAGGAGAGAGGGGGTAGAAAGGGAGAGAGGAGGGACGATGGGGGAGAGAGAGGGGACGAGAGGAGAGAGAGGAGACGATGGGGGGAGATAGAGGGGAGAGAGGGGGGACAATGTGGGGAGAGAGATGGGAGGCAGAGGGGGGAGAGAGAGTGGACGATGTGGAGAGAGAGTGTGGAGAGAGAGGGGACGATGGGGAGAGAGAGGACGACGGGAGGAGAGAGAAGGAAGAGTGAGGGAGATAGAGGAGAGAGAGGGAGAGAGAGGGGACAATGGGGTAGAGAGAGGGGAAGATGGGGGAGAGAGAGGGTAGAGGAGGGAGAGAGAAGGGAGCATGAGGGGAGAGAATGAGGACAATGCTGGGAGAGAGAGGGGACGAGACAGGGGGAGAGAGGGGGCGAGAGGGGGAGAGACAAGGGATGATGGGGGAGAGAGGGGGGAACAGAGAGGAATAGAGAGGGGCGATGTGTGAGAGCGGGGGCGAAGGAGGGATTGAGAGGGGAGGGAGAGAGAGAGGACGATGGAGGATGAGAGAGGTGATGATGGGAGAGAGAGAGTGGACGAGAGAGGGAGGGAGGGGTCAAGAGTGGGAGAGAGAGGGGAGAGAGAGGGAGAGAGAGAGGGGATGATAGGGGAGAGAGAAGGGAGAAAGAGACGGAGAGAGAGAGGAGAGGGGGGAGAGAGAGGGTAGAGAGAGGGGAGAGGGGATGACGGGAGGAACCAGAGCGGACGATGGGGGAAAAGAGAGGGGACGAGAGGAGGGGAGAGAGGGGATGATGGGGGAGAGAGAAGGGGCGATGGTTGCAGAGGGGGAGACAGGGAGAGAGAGGGGACAAGAGAGGCGAGAGAGAGATGACGAGAGGGGGAGCGAGGGGACGAGAGGGGGCAGATAGGGGTCGAAAGAGAGGGGATGAGGGGGGAGAGAGATGGGGCGCGGGAGGGAAAGAGAGGTGGAGAGGGAGGGAGTGAGAGAGGGGAGAGAGAGGTGACGACAAGAGTGGAGTGAGGGGACGAGCGGAGAGAGAGAGAAGGGACAAAAGGGGGAGAGAGGTGTTGGGGGAGTGAGGGGACGAGTTGGGAAGAGAGAGGGGATGAGAGAAGGAAAGAGAGGGGACGATGGGGGGACAGGGGGGTAGAGAGAGGGAACGAGAGAGGTGAGAGAGAGGGGAGAGAGAGAGGTGACGAGAGGGGGGAGTAAGGGGACAAGAGGGGATAGAGAGGGGACGATAGGGGAGGAGAGGTGATGAGGGAGGAGCGAGGGGAGGAGAGCGGGAGAGTAGGGGGACGAGAGAAGGAAAGACAGAGGAGGATGGGGGAGAGAGGGGGAGTGAGAGGGGTAGAGAGGGGGACAGAGAGGGTAAGAGAGGTTGGACAAGAGGGGGAGAGAGAGAGGTCGAGGGTGGAGAGAGAGGGGACTAGAGAGGGAGAGAGAGGGGAGGCAGAGAGTGGGAAGGAGACACTGAGAGAATGGGACGAGGAGGAGAGAGGGGGCACGGTGGTGAGAGAGAGGAGGCGAGAGGGGGAGAGAGGGGAGAGAAATGGAGAGTGGGGGAGGATGTGGTAGAGATAGGGGACAAGAGCAGGAGAGAGTGGAGGTGAGGGGGAGAGAGAGAGAGGACGAGAGTTGCGATGAGAGTGGGGAGAGAGGTGACGAGAGAGGAGAGAGAGATGTGATCAGAATGGGAGAGAGAGGGGACGAGAGAGAGAAAAGAGAAAGGAGAGAGAGAGTGGGGAGGGAGTGAGAGGGGAGTAGAGAGAGAGAGGGGGAGAGCGGGGGGACGGGATAAGAGAGAAGGGATGAGAGGGGGAGAGAGAGGGGCCGATGGGGGTAGAGAGAGGGACGAGGGGGGTAGAGAGACGGGACGATGGGTGGAGAGAGACGGGCCGAATGAGGTTAGAGAGAGGATGACAGCGGGAGAGAGGGGGACTAATAAGGGAGAGAGATGATGATAGTGTGAGATTGAGGGGAGAGAGAGAAAGAGAGAGGGGAGAGAGAGGAAGAGAGGGGAGCCGATGGGGGAGAAAGAAGAGAGAGAGAGAGGGTACGACGGGGGGAGAGAAGGGGAGAGAGCAGAGAGAGTGAGAGAGAGGAGCCGATGAGGAAGAGAGAGGGGAGAGAGAGGGTACGACGGGGGGAGAGAGGGGGAGAGAGAGGAGACGATGGGGGAAAACAGAGGGTACGATGGGGGAGAGAGATGGTACGAGAGAGAGAGAGAGAGGAGAAAGAGTGAGAGAGAGGAGCCGATGAGGAAGAGAGAGGGGAGAGAGAGGGTACAACGGGGGGAGAGAGGAGGAGGAAGAGGAGACGATGGGGTGAAACAGAAAGGGGGGACGATGGGGGGAGAGAGAGCACGATGGGGGTAGAGAGAGGGAGAGAGTGGCGTCGATGGGGAAGAGAGAGGGGAGAGAGGGGGACAGAGAGGGAACGATGGGGGGAATGAGAGGGGACGAGAGAGGGAGAGAGAGCAGAGCGAGAGGCAGAGAGGGGTCGGTGGGGGGAGAGAGAGAGGTCAAGAGAGGGAGAGGAAGGGCAAGAGTGGGAGACAGAGTGGAGAGAGAGGGGACGATGGGGGTAGAGAGAGGGGACGGGGGGTGGACAGAGACGGGACGATGGGTGGAGAAAGACAGGCCGAATGAGGTGGGAGAGAGGATGACAGCGGGAGAGAGGGGGACTAATAAGGGAGAGAGAGGGGACGGTAGTGGGAGATTGAGGGGAGAGAGAGAGAGAGAGGAGAGAGAGGGAGAGAGAGGAGCCGATGGGGGAGAGAGAAGGGAGAGAGAGGGAACGACGGGGGGGGGGGGGGGGGCTGGAGAGAGGGGGAGAGAGAGGAAAGGATGGGTGGAAACAGAGGGCACGATGGGAGAGAGAGATAGTACGATATATAGGGAGGGGGGGGGACGAGAGAGGGAGAGGTCGTAGAGAGGGGAGAGAGAGGGGACGATGAGGGGAGACATAGGGAGAGAGAGGGGACCATTGCGGGAGAGAGAGACCACGATGGGGAGAGAGAGGGGCCAAGAGAGGGGCGAGAGAGGGGAGAGAGAGGTGACGAGAGGGGGAGAGAGGGGACGAGAGGGGGGTAGATAGGGGTCGAGAGAGAGGGGATGAGGAAGGGAGAGAGAGGGGGCGAGGGAGGGAGAGAGAGGCGGAGAGGGAGGGGGTGAGAGAGGGGAGAGAAAGGTGACAAGAAGAGTGGGATGAGGGGACGAGCGGAGAGAGAGAAGGGAGAATGGGGGGAGTGAGGGGATGAGAGGGGAAGAGAGGGGATGAGAGAAGGAGAGGGGACGATTGGGGGGAGAGAGAGGGAACGAGAGAGGTGAGAGAGAGGGGAGAGAGAGAGAGGTGACGAGGGGGGAGAGTAAGGGGACAAGAGGGGAGAGAGAGGGGGCGATGGGGGAGGAGAGGTGATGAGGGAGGAGCGAGGGGACGAGAGGGGGAGAGAAGTGGGACGAGAGAAGGAAAGACACAGGACGTTGTGGAGAGCAGGGGAGTGAGAGAGGTAGAGTGGGGGAAAGAGAGGGTAAAAGAGTTTGGATAAGAGGGGGAGAGAGAGAGAGAGGTCGAGGGTGGAGAGAGAGGGGACGAGAGAGGAAGAGAGAGGGGAGGGAGAGAGTGGGAAGGAGAGAGGTTGAGAATGGGACGAGGAGGAGAGAGGGGGCACGGTGAAAGGGGGAAGGGACGAGAGGGGGAGAGAGAGGTGATGATGGGGAAGACAGAGGGGGCGAGGGGGGGAAGAGAGGGGGCGAGAGGGGGAGAGAGGGGGGAGAGAGATGGAGAGAGAGGGGAGGATGGGGTAGAGAGAGGGGACAAGAGCAGGAGAGAGTGGGGACGGTGGGGTGAGGGGGAGAGAGAGAGGACGAGAGTGGGATGAGAGGGGGTAGAGAGGTGACGAGAGGAGAGAGAGAGAGGTGATCAGAAGGGGAGAGAGAGGGGACGACAGAGAGAGAGAGGAAGAGAGAGGGGAGAGAGGTGATGAGAGGGGACGAGAGGGGGAGAGAGAGGGGACGAGAGAAGGAGAGAGTGGAGAGGGAGCGAGAGGGGAGTAGAGAGAGAGAGAGGGTAGAGCGAGGGGACGGGATGAGAGAGAAGGGATGAGAGGGGAGAGAGAGAGGATCATGGGGGTAGAGAGAGAAGACGAGGGGGAGAGAGAATGGACGATGGTTGGAGAGAGACGGGCCGAATGAGGTGGGAGAGAGGATGACAGCGGGAGAGAGGGGGACTAATGAGGGAGAGAGAGGGGACGGTAGGCGGAGATTGAGGGGAGAGAGAGAGAGGGGGGGGAGAGAGACTGAGAGAGAGGAACCGATGGGGAAGAGAGAAGGGAGAGAGAGGGTACGACGGGGGGAGAGAGGGGGAGAGAGGAGACGATGGGGGAAATAGAGGGTACGATGGGGGAGAGATGGTACGAGAGAGTGGGAGAGGGGGGACATGAGAGGGAGAGATCGTAGAGAGGGGAGAGGGAGGGGACGATGAGGGGAGACATAGGGAGAGAGAGGGGACGATGGGCGGAGAGAGAGACCACGATGGGGAGAGAGAGGCTACGAGAGAGGGGGAGAGAGGGGACGAGAGGGGGAGAGAGTGGGGTCGATGGGGAAGAGAGAGGGGGGAGAGAGGGACAGAGAGGGGACGATGAGGGGAATGAGAGGGGACGAGAGAGGGAGAGAGAGCAGAGTGAGAGAGGGAGAGAGGGGTCGGTGGGGGGAGAGAGAGAGGTCAAGAGAGGGAGAGGAAGGGCAAGAGTGGGAGAGAGAGTGGAGAGAGAGGGAGAGAGAGGGAGAGAGGGAGAGAGGGAGAGAGGGACGATGGGGGCAAAGAGAGGGGACAAGAGAGGGTGAGAGAGGAGAGAGATAGTGAGATGTTGGAGGATGGGAGGGTAGAGAGAGGACAAGAGAGGGAGAGGGAGGGGTCGAGAAATGGAGAGAGGGGAGAGTGAGGGACAGAGGCGAGATTATGGGAGGAAAGAGAGGAGACGAGAGCGGGAGAGGGAGGGAGAGAGAGGGGACGATGTGGGGAGAGACAGGGGAGAGAGAATGGAGAGAGAGGTGAGAGAGAGGGAGAGAGGGTACGATGGGAGAGAGAGAGAGGGGACGATGTGGGGAGAGACAAGGGAGAGACAGGGGAGAGACAGTGGAGAGAGAGGGTACGACGGGGGTGTGTGTGAGAGAGAGAGAGCGGTCAATGGGGGGAGAGAGAGGGGACGTGATGTGGAGAGAGAGAGGGTGACGATGGGGAGACAGAGAGGACGAGAGGGAGAGAGTGCGGAGGGAGTGGTGGCGAGAGGGGTGGAGAGAGGTGACGAGATGGGGAGAGAGGGGGTCAATGGGGGACAGAGAGGGGACAAGAGAGGTGCGTGAGAGGGGAGAGAGTGGTGACGACAGGGGTGGAGAGAGAGGTGACGAGAGGGGGAGAGACGGGACGAGAGGAGGGAGATAGGGGACGGGAGATGGAGAGAAAGGCGACGAGGGAGGGACAGAGAGGACGAAAGGCAGGGGGCGAGAGAGGGGATAGAGAGGGGACGATGGGAGGAGAGAGAGGGGGAGTGAGGGGGCGAGGGGAGAGAGAGGGTAAGAGAGGTGGGACAAGAGGGGGAGAGAGAAAGGACGAGGGTGGAGAAAGAAGGGACGAGAGATGGAGAGAGGCGGAGGGAGAGAGGGGAGGAGAGAGGGGACGAGAGGGGAGAGAGGGGGACGGGGTGAGAGAGAAGGATCGGGAGGGGGAGAAAGAGGGGACGAGAGTGGGAGAGAGAGGGGAGAGAGAGGGAGAGAGAGGGAAGGATGGGTGAGAGAGAGGGGATGATGGGGTAGAGTAAGGAGACGGGAGGAGGAGGGAGCAGGGACGATGGGCGTGAGGGGGAGAGAGAGGGAGAGAGGGGACGAGAGAGGGAGCGAGAGGGGACGAGAGAGGGTGCGAGAGGCGGAGAGAGAGGTAGAGGAAGAGGGGAGAGAGAGGCGATGAGAGGAGGAGATAGGTGATGAGAGGGGGAGCGAGAGGACGAGAAAGGGAGAGAGAGGGGTCGGGTGAGGGAGGAGTGGGAGCGAGAGCGGAGGAGAGAGAGAGGAAGAGAGAGAGGGAGAGACAGGGGTCGTTGGGGGGAGAGAGGGGACGCGAGGGAGAGAGAGAGGGGACGAGTGGGGGAGAGAAAGTGGACGATGGGGATGGGGTAACGAGTGGGAAAGAGAGGGGACGAGAGAGGAAGAGAGAGGAGAGAGAGGGGAGAGAGGGAACGATGGGGGTAGAGAAAGGGGACGAGAGGGGCAGAGAACGGGGACGATGGGGGACGGGGTAGAGAGAGGGGACGACAGTGGAAGAGAGTGGGGAGAGAGAGGGGACGATGGGGGACAGAGAAAGGGCGCGATGCGGGGAGAGAGAGGGGTCGACAGGGGGAGAGAGAGGGGAGAGAGAGGAGACAACGGTGGGGAGAGAAAGGGAGAGATGGATCGATGGCGGGAAGGAGAGGGTATGACATGGGGAGAGAGAGAGGGCGATGGGGGAGACAGAGGGGACGAGAGGAGAGAGAGAGCGGACGATGGGGAGAGAGAGAGGTGACTAGAGAGGGAGAGAGAGGGGACAATGGGGGAGAGAGAGGGGACAAGAGGGGTGGAGAGAGAGGTGACGAGATGGGATGGGGAGACAGGGTACAAGAGAGGGATAGAGAGCGGATAAGTGAGGGAAAGAGAGGGCGAAAGGGAGGGGGCGAGAGAGGGGACGAGAAGTGGAGAGAGGGGACGAGAGAGGTGAGAGGGTAGCGAGAGAGAGGGGAGAGAGAGGTGACGAGATGGGTGGAGTGAGGGGACGAGAGGGGAGAGACAGTGGACGATGGGTGAATACAGGTGATGAGGGGGGGGGGGGCGAGGGGACGGGAGGGGGAGAGACAGGGGACGAGAGAAGGAAAGAGAGGGATGGTGGGGGAGGCAGAGCGCGGGGGGAGAGGGGTAAAGTGAGATGGGACACAGGGGGGGTGAGAGAGGACGAGAGTGGAGAGAGATGGAACGAGAGAGGGTGAGAGAGGGGAGGGAGAGAGAAGGGAGGAGAGAGGGAGAGAGAAAGGACGAGAGGGGAGGGGCGATGGGTTGAGAGAGAAGGGACGAAAGTGGGAGAGAGACGGGACAATGGGGAAGAGAGAGGGGACGATGGGGGGAGAGAGAGGGGGAGAAAGGGGTCGATGGCGGGAGGGAGACGGGATGAGATGCTGAGAGAGCGGGGACTATGGGGGAGACATAGGGGATGATGGGAGAGGGGGAAGATGGGTGCAGAGGGGTAAAGAGGGAGAGAGAGCGGGGAAATTGGGGGAAGAGAGGGGACGAGAGGGGAGAGAGAGGGGAGAGAGAGGGAGAGAGAGGGGAGGATGGGTAGAGAATGGGGATGATGGGGTAGATGGTGGGGACAAGAGGTGGAGAGAGTGGGGACGATGATGGTGAGGGGGAGAGACAGTGATGGAGACGGGGAGCGATAGGGGGAGGGAGGGGTACAAGAGAGGGGAGAGAGGGGATGAAAGGGAGAGGAGGGGTCGATGTAGAACATAGAACATAGAACATAGAAGAATACAGCGCAGTACAGGCCTTTTGGCCCTCGATGTTGCGCCGATCCAAGCCCACCTAACCTATACTAACCCACTATCCTCCATATACCTATCCAATGCCCACTTAAATGCCTAGAAAGAGGGAGAGTCCACCACTGCTACTGGCAGGGCATTCCATGAACTTACGACTTGCTGAGTGAAGAACCTACCCCTAACTTCAGTCCTATATCTACCCCCCCTTAATTTAAAGCTATGCCCCCTTGTAATACCCGACTCCATACGCGGGAAAAGGTTCACACTGTCAACCCTATCTAACCCCCTAATCATCTTGTACACCTCAATCAAGTCACCCCTAAACCTTCTTTTCTCTAATGAAAACAGCCCCAAGTGTCTCAGTCTTTCCTCATACGATCTTCCTTCCATACCAGGCAACATCCTGGTAAACCTCCTCTGCACCCGTTCCAGTGCCTCCACATCCTTCCTATAGTATGGCGACCAAAACTGCACACAGTATTCCAGATGCGGCCGCACCAGAGTCTTATACAACTGCATCATGACCTCAGGACTCCGGAACTCAATTCCTCTACCAATAAAAGCCAGTACGCCATATGCCTTCCTCACCGCACTATTTACCTGGGTGGCAACTTTCAGAGATCTGTGTACATGGACACCAAGATCCCTCTGCTCATCCACACTACCAAGTATCCGACCATTAGCCCAGTACCCCATCTTTTTGTTATTCTTCCCAAAGTGAATCACCTCACACTTAGCTACATTGAATTCCATTTGCCACCATTCTGCCCAGCTCTGCAGCTTCTCTATATCCTGCTGTAACCTGCCACATCCTTCCTCACTGTCAACAACTCCTCCGACTTTCGTATCATCCGCAAACTTGCTCACCCAACCTTCTAACCCCTCTTCCAGGTCATTTATAAAAATGACAAACAGCAATGGTCCCAAAACAGATGCTTGCGGAACACCGCTAGTGACGGCACTCCATGAAGAAACTTTGCCATCAACTACTACCCTCTGTCTTCTTCCATCCAGCCAATTCCTAATCCAAACCTCCAACTCACCCTCAATGCCATATCTCCGTATTTTCTGCAGTAGCCTACCATGGGGAACCTTATCAAACGCCTTACTAAAATCCATATATACCACATCTACCGCTTTCCCCTCATCAACCTCCTTCGTCACCTTTTCAAAGAATTCAATAAGGTTTGTGAGGCACGACCTGCCCTTCACAAAACCATGCTGACTATCGTTGATCACATTATTCCTATCCAGATGTGCATAAATCCTATCCCTTACAATTCTCTCTAAGACTTTGCCCACAACAGAAGTGAGACTCACCGGCCTATAGTTACTAGGGTTATCCCTACTCCCCTTCTTGAACAAGGGAACAACATTTGCTATCCTCCAGTCTTCTGGCACTACTCCTGTAGACAAAGAGGACATAAAAATCAAGGCCAATGGCTCTGCAATCTCCTCCCTTGCTTCCCAGAGAATCCTAGGATAAATGCCATCAGGCCCAGGGGGCTTATCTATTTTCACCCTTTCCAGGATTTCCAACACCTCTTCTCTACATACCTCAAAGCCATCCATTCTACTTATTTGTGACTCAGTATTCACATCGACGACAATGCCCTGTTCCTGAGTAAATACTGAAGAAAAGTATTCATTCAGTGTCTCCCCAATCTCTTCCGCCTCCACACGCAACTTCCCACTAATATCCTTGGGGAGAGAGAGGGGACGAGTGGGGGAGAGAGGGGATGAGAGAGGGAGAGAGAGGGGAGAGAGAGAGAGAGTGGGGACGATGGGGAGAGAGAGAGGGGTCAATGGGGGGGGAGAGAGGGTAGTGAGAGGGAGCGAGAGGGGATGGGAGAGAGAGTGACGACGATGGTGGGTGAGAGAGGGTACGAGACAAGGGGAGAGAGGGGACGGGAGGGGGAAAGAGAGGGGACGATGGGGGGCAGAGAGGGGGCGAGAGGGAGAGAGAGGGGCGATGGAGGAGAGAGAGGGGACGGGGGGAGAGGGGGAACAAACGAGTGATTGAGACGGGAGGGAGAGAGAGGGGACAATGGGGAGAGAGAGGGGACGACGGGATGGTGGAGAGAGAGAGTGAGAGAGAGGGATTCCGGGAGAATGAGGTGACGAGGTGAGGAGAGAGGGGGACGATGAGGTGAGACAAAGGGGACGAGAGGGTGCGAGAAAGGGAACAATGGGTGAGAGAAAGGGGACGATGGGTGCAGTGGGGGAGAGAGGGAGAGAGAGGGGACAATGGAGGAGAAAAAATGGACAAGAGAGGGACGAGAGAGGGGAGAGAAAGGGGGAGGGAGAGGGGAAGAGAGAGGGGGAGAGAGGTGATGAGAAGGGGGAGCGAGGGGATGAGAGGGGGAGAGAGAGGGGACGAGAGAAGGAGAGAGAGGGGAGGGAAAGAAAGGGGAGGAGAGAGAGGGGGCAGAGAGAGAGGATGGGGGCGAGAGAGGGGACGATGGCGGAGAGAGGCAGGACGTTGGATGGAGAGACAGGGGACGAACAAGTGGGAGAGGGGACGAGAGCAGTAGAGAGGGGGAATAATGAGGGAGAGAGAGGGAGAGAGAGGGGCGATGTGGGGAGAGGGGCGATGTGAGGAGAGAGAGGGAAGAGAGAGGGGACTATGGATGAGAAAGAGGGGGCGAGACGGTGAGAGAAAGAGGACGATGGGTGAGGGAGAGAGAGGGAGAGAGAGGGGACTATGGGGGAGAAAGAGGGGGCGAGAGGGTGAGATGAAGAGGACGATGGTGGAGGGGGAGAGTGAGGGAGAGAGAGGGGACGATGGGGAGAGCGACGTGATGAGAGGAGGACAGAGAGGGGAGAGAGGGGGAGAGAGAGGGAGAGAGGGGACGATGGGGTGACAGAGAGGGGATGATGGGGAAGGGGGAGAGAGAGGGAGGGAGAGGGGACGAGCGTGGGGAGACAGAGGGGTGGAGAGCGGGGAGAGAGAGGGGACAATGGGGGTGAGACAAAGGGAGAGAAAGGGGTCGATGGCCGAAGGGAGACGGGATGAGATGGAGAGAGAGAGCCGGGACGATGGTGGAGAGAGAGGGGACAATGGGGGGGAGAGAGAGGGGACGAGAGGGGGAGAGAGAGAGAGGAGAGCGAGGGAGAGAGAGGGGAGGATGGGGAGAGAGTGGGGATGATGGGGGAGAGGCAGGGGATGAGAGGGGGAGAGAGCGGGGACGATGATGGTGAGAGAGGGGACAATGGGGGGAGAGAGAGGGGACGAGAGGGGGAGAGAGAGAGGGAAGAGCGAGGGAGAGAGAGGGGAGGATGGGAAGAGAGTGGGGATGATGGGGGAGAGGCAGGGGATGAGAGGGGGAGAGAGCGGGGACGATGATGGTGAGGGGGAGAGAGAGGGAGGGAGACGGGGAGCGAGAGGGGGAGGGAGGGGGACAAGAGAGGGGAGAGAGGGGATGAGAAGGGGAAGAGAGGGGACGAGAAAGGGAGAGGGGGAGAGAGATGATGAGAAGAGGGGAGCGAGGGGACGAGAAGGGGAGAGAGAGGGGACGAGATGAAAAGAGAGGGGAGGGAGCGAGGAGGAGGAGAGAGAGACGGGGAGAGAGAGGGGACAGGGTGAGAGAGAAGGGATGAGAGGGGGGATGAGAGGGGGAGAGAGTGGAGAGGTTGGGGGAGAGAGAGGGGACGAATGAGGGGGAGAGGGGAAGATGGGTCAGAGAGAGGAGAGGAGACGGGGAAGAGAGGGGACGAGAGAGGGAAAGGGGAAGAGAGAGGGGGAGAGAGGTGATGAGAAGGGGGGAGCGAGGGGACGAGAGGGAGAGAGAGAGGGGACGAGAGAAGGAGAGAGAGGGGAGGGAGCGAGAGGGGAGGAGAGAGAGAGGATGGTGGTGAGAGAGAAGGGAGGAGTGAGGAGAGAGTGGAGGATGGGGAATAGAGAGGGGACGATGGGGGTAGAGAGGGGACGATGGGGGAGAGAGACGGGACGATGGATGGAGAGATTCGGGAATAGAGGAGAATAGAGACGGGTGAGAGAGGGGCGAGAGAGGGAGAGAGGGAACGATGGGGTGACAGAGAGGGCATGATGGGGAATGGGGTAGAGAGAGGGAGAGAGAGGGTACAAGCGAGGGGAGAGAGAGGGGTGGAGAGAGGGGAGACAGATGGGACGATGGAGCGGATAGAGAGGTGGGACGAGAGGGGGACAGAGAAGGGAGAGACGGAAGAGAGAGGGAGAGAGAGGGGATGATGGAAGGAGAGAGGGGACGACAGGGTGAGAGAGAGAGGGGAGAGAGAGGGGACGATGGGGGAAAATGAGAGGGGACGAGAGAGGGGGAGACAGGGGAGAGAGAGTGAAAGAGAGGGGACGATGGAGGGAGAGAGAGGGGACGATGGGGGAGAGAGAGGGTAGAGAGAGGGAGAGAGAGGGAGAGAGAGGGGACGATGGGGAGAGTGAGAGGAAAACAGGGGGAGAGAGTGGGGAGAGAGAGAGGGGACGATGGGGAGAGAGAAAGGGGACGATGGGGCGAGAGAGAGGGGAAGAGAGAGGGAGAGAGAGGTGAAGATGGGGGAGAGAGAGGGTAGAGAGAGGGAGAGAGAGTGGACGATGGGGAGAGAGGGGGGAGAGAGAGGTGACGATGTGGGGAGAGAGAGGGGACGAGACAAGGGGAGAGAGGGGACGATATGGGGAGAAAGGGGACAATGGGTTGGAGAGAGAGGGTAGAGAGAGGGAGAAAGAGGGGACGATGGTGGAGAGAGAGTGGATGGGGAGGAAGGAAGAGGGGGAAAGGGAGGGGGCTAGAGCGGTAGAGAGAGGGAATGAGAGGAGGAGAGAGTGGGGACGAGAGAGGCACAGAGAGGGGATGATAGGGGAGAGCGAGGGGAGAGAGGGAGAGAGAGGGGGGACGATGGAGGGAAAGAGACGGGAGAGAGAGGGTAGAGAGAGGGAATGATGGGAGAGAGAGAGGGGACGATGGTGGAGAGGGGTAGGGAGGGACAGAGAGGGAACAATGGAGGGAGTGAGAGGCGACGATGGGGGAGAGAGAGGGTAGAGAGAGGGAGAGAGGAGGATGATGGGGGAGAGATTGAGGACAATGGTGGGAGAGAGAGGGGACGAGACAGGGGAGAGAGGGGAGTAGAGGGGGAGAGAGAGGGGACGAGGGGGGAGAGAAAGGGTAGAGAGAGGGAGAGAGAGGGGACGATGGGGGGAGAGATTGAGACCGATGGTGGGAGAGAGAGGGGATGAGACAGGGAAGAGAGGGGAGTAGAAGGGGAGAGAGGGGGACAAGTTGGGGGAAAGGGACGGGACGAGAGAGGGAGAGAGAGGGGATGAGAGGAGGAGAGAATGGGGGCGACAGACGTGAGAGAGAGGGGAGAGAGAAGTGACGAGAGGGGTGGAGTGAGGGGACGAGAGGGGAGAGAGGGGGAACGATGGGGAGAGAGGTGACGGGAGAAGGAAAGAGAGGGGATGATGGGGGAGAGAGAGGGGAAGTGAGGGAGGAGAGAGGGTGAGAGAGAGGGTAAGAGAGGTGGGACAAGATGGGGAGAGAGGACGAGCGTGGAGAGAGAGGGGACGAGAGAGGGAGAGAGAGGGGAGGGAAAGAAGGGAGGAGAGATGGAGATAGGGGGACGAGAGGGGAGGGTGGGGACGGGGGTGAGAGAGAAGTGACGAGAAGGGGAGAGAGAGGGACGATGTGGAAGACAGAGGAGACGATGGGGAAGAGAGAGGGGAGAGAGAGGGGGAGCGGGGAGAGAGAGTGAGAGAAGGGAGGATGGGGAGAGAGAGGGGACGATGGGGGGGGGAGAGAGGGGACGAGACGGGGAGAGCGCAGGGGGGATGGTGGTGAGGGGGAGAGAGAGGGATAGAGAGTGGACGTGAGAGGGAGAGAGAAGGGAAGAGAGAGGGGACGAGAGAGAGGAGAGAGGGGGAAAGAGAAGGGGGAGCAAGGTTTCGATAGGGGGAGAGAGATGGGACAAGAGAAGGAAAGATAGGAAGAGAGCGAGAGGGGAGGAGAGAGAGGGGAGAGAGAGAGGGGAGTGGGTGAGAGAGAAGGGAGGAGAAGGTGAGAGAGAAGGGACGAGAGGGGGCGAGAGAGGGGAGGATCTGGAAGAGAGAGAGAGTAGAGAGAGGGGCCGATGTGAAGAGTGAGGGGACGGGAGAGAGAGGGGAGGGAGTGTGAAAGAGGGGGAACGATGGTTGGAGAGAGATAGAACAAGACAGGGAGAGGGAGGGGACGAGAGGGAGAGAGAGGAGAGAGAGAAGGGACGATGTGTGGAAAGAGAGTGAACGAGAGAGGGAGAGAGAAAGGGAGAGAGAGGGAGAGGGTGTACGATGGGGAAGAGAGAGGGGACGAGAGAAGGAGAGTGAGGGGATGATGGGGAGAGAGAGGGGACGATGGGGGGAAGGAGGGGACGATGGGGGGAGAGAGAGGGAGAGAGGTGACAGAGCGGACGACGAGGAGAGTTAGAGGGGACAAGAGAGGGGATAGAGAGGCGAGAGAGAGGTGACGATGTGCGGAGAGAGAGGGAGAGAGAGGTGAGAGAGAGGGGAGAGAGAGGTGACGAGAGGTATGGAGCGAGGTGATAAGAGAGGGAGAGAGAGGGGAACAGAGAGGGGGAGAGAGGTGATGGGGAGCGAGGAGACGCGACGGGGGAGAGAGAAGGTGAGTGAGTGGAGAGAGAGGCGGAGAGAGAAGGTAAAAAGAGTTGGGACAAGAGGGGGGGGCGCGAGGAAGAGTGCAGAGAGAGAGGGGACGAGAAAGGGAGAGAGAGGGAAGGGAGAGAGATGGAGGAGAGAGGGAGAGAGAAGGCACGAGAGGGGAAAGAGGGGGGATGGGGGTGAGACAGAAGGGACGAGAGGGGAAGAGAAAGGGGACGATGCGGGGAGCGAGAGGGGACGAGAGGGGTAGAGAGAGGGGAAAGAGAAGGAGAGAGAGAGGAGGATGGGGGGAAAGAGAGGGGACGAGAGGGGGAGCGAGTGGGGACGTCGGGGGTGAGGGTAAGAGAGAGGGCGAGAGAGGGGACTAGAGAGGGAGAGAGAGAGAAAGGACGAGAAAGGGAGAGAGAGGGGGCAGAGAGGGGAAGGGAGAGGGGATGAGAGCGGTAAGGGAGAGAGAATGAGAGTGAGGAGAGAGGGGACGAGAGAGGGGACGAGAGAGGTAACGAGAGGGGACGAGAGAGAGGGGAAGAGAGAGGGAAGAGAGGTGATGGGGGGCGCGGGGACGAGAGGGGGAGAGAGAGGGGATGAGAGAGGAAGAGGGGGAGGGAGCGAGAGGGAGGAGAGAGAGAGGGGTAGAGAGACGGGACGGGGTGAGAGATGGGACGATGGGTGGAGAGAGGAAACGAATGAGGGGGCAGAGGGTACGAGAGCGGGAGAGAGTGGGGGCCAATGAGGGAGAGAGAGTGGACGAGAGGGGGAGAGAGAGGGAGGGAGAGGGAACAATGGGGGAGATGAAGGGGACGAGAGGGGGACAAAGTGGGGACGATGGGGAAGGGGGTATGGAGAGGGAGAGAAAGACGAAGAGAGAGGGGATGGGGAGAGAGTGGAGAGAGAGGGAGAGAGATGGACGATGTTGGGATAGAGAGGATACAATGGGGAGAGGGAGGGGACGACAGGGGGAGAGAGTGGGGTGACAGAGGGGACGAAGGGTAAGAGAGAGGGCATGATGGGAGGGAGAGAGAGAGGGGGGAGAGAGAGAGGGGGCGATGGGGAGAGAGAGGGGACGAGAGATGGAGAGAGAGAGGGGACGATGGGGGAGAGAGAGGGGACGAGAGGGAGAGAGAGGGGCGATGTGGGGAGAGAGAGGGGAGAGAGAGGGAGAGAGGCGAGAGGAGAGAGAGAGAGGAGGTGATGGGGAGAGAGAGAGGGGTCGATGGGGGAGAGAGAGGGTAGTGAGAGGCAGAGAGAGGGGACGATGGGGGGACGATGGGGGGAGCAGTATGAGCTGGTAGGAGTGAAAGGTCTGTTTTCATGCTGTGTGAGTCTATGACTTTGACACTGTGAAACTGACAGATGGTTGGGATTAACAGCAGCATTGATAGTTTATGATCTCCTTCTGGGATATGCAAGTTTGCTGGTTACTCTGGAGTTTTTATTGCTCATGGAGCCCTACCCACTGACGGGACTGTTGAATAGTCTGTCCCCAGTTTGACTGAGTGAATTACTTCAGCAGGTAATTGAATCCCGCATTGCCCTGGTTTCTCTGTGTTATCAGTGTCCTTGTATCTACCCAAGGGGGAACGATTGGTTCAAATCATGCCCACACAGACGCAAGTCCCATTGTCCACGTTGTGAATGTGTTTTTATTCTTCCTGATATACCCACAGCGTGTGAATGTCGCTGGTCAGGACAACATTTGTTCTTCCTGATTCGCTGCTGTCTCGCTGCACGAGAGACATGGAATCTATCTCAATCTTGTGTGATTGTTTGCAGTTTGAATATTCTCTCTTTGCTTGTGTGAGTTTCCACCCACAGTCTGAAGGTGTGCAGGTTACTGGGATCAGCCATGGGAAATGAGGGAGAACGGAATAGGTATGGAGTATGGGTCTGATAGGATGTGCTTCGGAGGGATGGTGTTGACTGAAGGGCCGAATGGCCTGCTTCCCGACACGATCGGCAGTCTCGGATTAAGGGTCAGCTATGTCTTTCTGGCCCTGGAGTCACAAGTAGGCAGGATTGGGTAAAGATGGTTGCATCCCCTGTGTAAGGGACTTGCATGAATGGGATTGCAGGAAATTAAAGTGATGTTCTCTGTTCCTGAGGTCAGCTTTTCATTCCAGGTTTTATTCGACGAATTTTAACATTACCAGTTTCGTGTCTGAGTCCCCAAGGATGACTAGTTTACGATATATCCACAACACAACCTTCTCCAGGTTGCAGTATTTATTGGGAATAAGAAGCTGATTCTCAGCTGACGTGAGCAAAAGCAGATGCTACTGCCAATGTCAAAAACATGGATTCAAATATGAAAATGAAATTTCGAAGCTTGCCACCCCAAAGTTAAAGGATCAACACGCTTTAGATTCGCCAATCGGCTGTCTTAGCAACATGTACTGCTTGTGGCTATAATATGGCAAGTATTCCCTTCCGCCCCGCTTTTGACCAGGAGCAGTCACAACCTCGTGCCTCTTTCCTGTCATTCCATCCCAATTTCCAACTGGATCTTCGCGGCTGCTTCACACAGTTTCTCTGATTCCGGGTCTGGAACTGGGATTATGTGTGATTGCCCGCAGCAGGTACTGCGTTGTGTGGGCAAAGTGATGAAGTAGCCGATGTTAAACTATAATGCTCTTGAAGCCTACTTTTCAACAATATCCTGCACTGTCCCATGAGTTTGGAACGTTTCATTAATCCCATTCTCCAATATTCTCGTTCATGAAATCTCCGCAGACTCCGGGGACGTTAAAGTTAAAGATTTAGCCCATTCTGCGTTCCCACATGCCTGTCGCTAAGTCCTGATATTGTACATTCTTCCTGACATTTCCTCTGCTACCATACTGTTTGCAGTTTGCAAAAGTGCTCTGTTGAGTGCTGTGACTATGACTATTTAGTAGTTCATATTCTGCGTTGTGATTACAGCGACCTCGGCTCGAATCATGGAGGTCAGTTCTCTCCAAGTTTTACTTTTGGTGAAACACGGTCAGAATTTAATCGTTTTTACACGACAATATTCTCCGAGGTGATGATTTGTTTTCCATCGAATTTCGTTCTCGATATTTCTGCATTTCATGTATCAGGTTTTAAACCCAAAAGTTCCTACTCTCCCTCTCTCTCTTTTCCGTCCCTCGTCCCATTTGATTGAGGCATAGCACAATCTAACATACACTTTCGCGTTGGCACCGTCCAGTCTGTGCCATTGCACTCTCTGTTGCTGGGTGACCATGCCCCAATTTCTTCATTGGCACCTTCAAATCTTTCGATCCGTTTGGATATCGTGGCTGTGAGATCAATCCTCTTTTAGCAGCTTTTACTGACATGGACAAGAGATTATTGGAGCTTGAAGCTCAATAAAAGGGTATAGGGAATAACTGGAGAACAAGAGCCTCTATTGGAAAACAGCAACCATGACGGCTTTCTGCGATAGCCTAGTGGTATTATCGCTGTATTTTTGACACAGAAAGCCATGTAACATTCTGGGCAGATGTGTTCGATTCTCACCACACCATCATGATGGTAGAATGTGAATGCAATAAATACCTAGAATTAAGAATATGCTAAATCTGTTGTCTGAAAAACCCATCTGTTTCACTGACCTCCTTGAGGGAAGCAAACTGCCTCCATGTATCTCCAGACCGCAAGGCAATAAGTGCTGCAGAGCCACCACGACCCCTTGCTGTTACAGAATGTGAAAAGGTTCGTTCGGCTCTACCAAGACTGCAATTCACTTGAGTCCAGCGATGTGATCACACTGGGAAAGGTGCAGAAGAAATTCACTCGGATTGTGCCTGGGCTGAAGAATTTCAGTCGTGAAGAGAGACAGGACAGACTGGGATTTTTTGTCGGGGTGCAGAGGAATTTGTGAGAAGGAATGGTTCAGATATACAAAATAATGAGGGGTATGCAGAATGTATACTGTAAGTATCGTTTCCCATCGACGGAGAGTTCGATCACAGGGGGCCAGAAATTTAATGAGAAAGATAGAAAGCTTTAAGTAGATATGTGGAAAAGGGTTGTAGGCCGGCGGGTGTTGGAATTCGGAACACACTGTCTGTAAGGGTCAGAGAGGCAGCAACCCTTATAACCTGAAGAAATATTCAGATGTGAATATGTTCTGCAAATACTTATAAGGCTATGGGCTAAATGATTCGGGTCATTAAGCAGTTGTTTGTGACAAATGGAGCCACAACGGGCTGAAGGGTCTCCTTTGAAACTGTTGTCCTCGGTAGTATAGTGGTTAGTGTCGCCGCACGTTAGGCGTGATATAGGAGCTCTATTCGTCGCTGGGGTAGTGTAAATGTTTTAAAACAGTCGCTCCGTTCCCAAGTGCGGGTTATTAGTGCCTGTCCTTCCATTTTCCATGGGACATGTCACAGGAAGGACAGTGCTGTCTGAATTAACGTGGGGAAGTACTGCAGCTCCCGGCGAGACAGTGCCAGTGAAAGTAGAAACACGTGACTTCTTCAACCTGCACCTTGTGTCTGTATTGGAATCTAAACCATTTAAAGAAAGAAGGAAACTGAAGAAGAAACTGGGTAAACCAATTCAGATGTGAGTGCAGAAACATTATCCGCAGCATCATGAGGAAAACTGACAAACAGCACTGAGAAAAAGTTTGTCTTTCACAACTGTTAGTTCACAGAGGTGTTATTGCTCCACTAAAGCCCTTAAGAAATTGAATAACAATTTAACTGAAGACTTGAAATGTTAGAACGCACCAGGCGATGAGTCACGTGCTGGAAACTGTGTTTACAAGCCAGATGTTTGATGACTGATAATGATGCAATAGGCTGAAGGGCCATTCCCCATGCTTTTAAAAACTGAATGACTGTCATGTTTCAACTGAACCTAAAAGGCAAAAACAAACTCACTGAGAAAATTTGCAAGCATTGCATATGTCTTCCTTGGTGCGAAAGTATTGATATTCAGCTCTCTCACTGCTATTTTCCAATGTTGATTTCCAGTCAGAGAGAGAAAAAAAATTGTTGTTCCTTATGAAAGTCTTAAATTGAATATGAATTCCTGACTTTACAAAAACAGCAAAGATAGCATTTCTGTCAGAGTCAGTGAGAATTTCATATTGGAGATACAATCAAATGGGAAGGAACGCTGAAATCAGTTGCCTTTGCCTGCTCAGACTCAGTACTACAAAAATGATCCTTATTTAAGCATATAGGGTTTTACAAGGATTTAATAAGTTGGATGCAGAAAGTTTGGTTTGTGACTAGAGCCCCTCATATCAAATGATTTGGAGATGCTGGTTTTGGATTGAGGTATGTAAATATGGAAATCACACAACTCCAGGTTACAGTCCAACAGCTTTAATTGGAAGTACTACCTTTTGGACCGTGGCCATGCATCAGGTGGTTGTGGCGTACACAGTTGTAAGACAGAATTTATAGCACAAGATTACAGTGTGATGTAACTGAAATGATACTCTGAAAAATACCTTGGTTGTTTGCTAAGTCTCCCATCTGTTAGAATGATCATGTTAGCGTCACTTCTTTCATATGTAAAGCTCAAAACGTTTCATTTTAATGTTACATTTTCAGGTGAACTTTAACAATTGGTGTCATCCCCCGTGTGCTGCAGTCTGATCCATAATGTTTAGACTGATTCTAAGTTTTAAAAAAATGAGTTAACAGAGACTTACATAGATTCATGCAGTTTTTGAACAAGGTCCAATGTAACTCTGCAAGTACAAATTCTCCCCACAAACGTATGTATGTGTGTGTCTGTGTGTAGACACGGCAATAAGATCACCTGTATTGTGACATGAACCACAGGTCCAGTTTGAGGCCATCCCCATGGGTACCGAACTTAGCTATTAGTCTCTACTCGGGCACTTTTATCTGCTGTCTGTTCCGACTTCCGCCTTGGAGGATTGTCACTGGAAGATCCGTGGTCGAATGTCCTGGACCACTGAAGTGCTCTCCAACTGGGAAGGGGCACACTTTTCTGTTGATTGATGTGCAGTGCCCATTCATCCGTTGCTGTAGCCTCTGCTCGGTTTCACCAATGTACCATGCCTCAAAGCATCCATGCTTGTAGCTTGTTTTTTATTTCAATTAGCGTCTGTCTAAACATTATGGCACGGACACAGCACACAGGAACTAAGACATTCAACATATTATCTGGGCTGATACTAATTGTTAAAGTTCACCTGAGAATGTAACTGTTAAAACAAAATACTGCGATTTACATAAGAAAGAAGTGAACCTAACATCGTCACTCTAATAGATGGAAAACTTAAAAAAATCACGGTATTTTAAAATGTATAATTTCAGTTACATCACACTGTAAAACTTTACTTTCAATTCTTTATCTTACAACTGTGTAGTCCACAAACACCTGATGAAGTAGCAGCTCTCCAAAAGCTGATGCTTCCAATTAAACCTGGTGTGTGATATTTAACTTCGTATTATAATGCCGATCTAACAATTAAAACAGAGATGAGAAAGCATTTATTCTCACAGGCAGTTTTGGATCAGTGGACTTTCTTATACGAGAAGGCTGTTGAGGAAGCGTCATTAGGTGTAATCAGGCTGAGATCGGCAGATCTTCAAACCGCAAAGACATTAAAGCATTTTGGGGAAAGGCAAGAAAGTGCAGTTCAACGTTATCAGATCAGATATGAAACCATTCAATAGCAGAGCAGACTTGATGGTCTGAATGATGTTTTTTTCTGTTCCTAAAATTGTTCGCATTAATATGAAGCTGGAAAACCAACCTGAGTAAAATGTGCCAAATTAAAAATGCGTGGACATCCACAACATTGAACCGAGGTGAAATGTACAAAGAACATCACACAAAGGGCAGATAATGTGGGTAAACGATCCGGAGTGATCAGTATGGCAAGGTAAACAGTAAAACCAATATTCAGTATCTACATTAGACGTGGTTCCACAAGACATGTAGTTAACTCTTACAAACGACCATTCCCCTTCTATTTTAGTGACGCCCTCTCCATTCTTGATTTAAACTGATTGAACGTCAGGCAGTTGCAGTTGACATTGCTGATGTGGAACTCTAACATGGAGGGAAACGATTCTGAGTGCTGCACAAAATCATTCCGCTTCAAAAGATCAGCAGTATTTCATATTGATTTCTGTAAGAGTTAACATTTAACAAGCTATGACAGTGAAAACATTGAATCCTCATCACAATGCTACCAGGGAAGATTTCTGTTAACATCACTCTGGAAACCAGGAGATTCGTCATTCTATTCTTCCATCCTTCTGTGCATGATCCCCTCGGCTCTATTCTGATCTTGTTGGTTGGTTTACAATACTGAGGCTATCCAGTCATCTGTTGCATTTCAGTTTCTAATGTACAAGACCTTCTACCTGAGTTGTCAATGTGCTGGCTCAGTGGTGATAACACTGGAGTTGTATTCTAGAAAAGTGCTTGAAATAGCCCATTCCTGTTTTTCATTCCAGTAACTTGAGGAAAACGGTTCGGCAGAACAGGATAAAACGGGTGTGAGCAATGATCCCATTTGGCAGCAAGAACGAGGTGAGGCAGTACAAACCACAGAGTAATGGGAAAGAATGGGCAAGTAACACTGGTACGGGAGGGGCTGAATGCTTCCTTTCTTTGCTATAACCAGACACTGGCGTTGAAGTCTGAAATGGGACAATATCACCCAAGCGGGTGAAATCTTACTTTTTGCTTGTTTTCTCCAGAGGCCTGTGTCACTCTTGGGGAAATGTGTCTGCGTGCTTCAGTCTGTTGATAAAAATGGGGATCAGTTACCCAACAGGGTGTGAACACATTTTTCCCATCTCAAACCTCAATCCAATGTATTGTGTCTTACGAGATTAAAACGTTCCAGAGAAATTAGCATTGAGATGAACACGTGAAACGTCAAAGTGTACAAGGTTACAGACCAAGTGCTGGGAAGTGAGATGATGGGACCCATTTCTGTGCTGTAAACACACGATAATTCAATCATTTTTGAGGGGAAATATATCTGGAGTGACATAATTCCAAAAACTGTGTTATGAAGAAACGGTGCAACTTCTTGTGCCTTCATTCCTGGTGGTCTAGTGATTAGTATCCGGCACTTTAATTGAGTGGCCTGTGTTTCATTACCGTTCAGGAAATCGGAACTTCTTGTTCCTGAGGCAGAGAGAGCAGCTCTAACAGGAATTTGTTTAATGCCTTAGGTCATTCAATACCCTAGCCCTTGAAAGAAGGGAAATTTGCCTATCCTCTCTCTGCACAGTCGGACAGTTCATCATTCATTCTCATCTGATTCCTCTTCCAAAGAGTTTCAAAAAACTGTCAGAACTGAGTCTTAGCTATGGGGTGGGTTGGTTTCTGAAAAGGAAACGTACCTATGAGCAATGTGTGGGGCTTTTCCAGGTTTGCCATCTCTGACTGCGCTGGGACATGACTGATGTTCTCTATGATATGGAAGTGTCAGTGTTTGAGTTGGGTAGACAAAAGAAAAAAATACACAACATCAGGGCATAGTCCAGCAGGTTTATTTGGAAGCATTAGCTTTCAGAGGGCCGCTCCTTCATCAGATGGGGGTCTTTCAGCAGAAACTTGATGTGTGTGTCAACATGCGCGATCTTTTGAAAGATCATCTGGACTTTAACCGACCGTTCGTGGTGTCGATGTTAACCATGACTTGGATGTGCTATTTTTGGACTTGGGTGGATAAATTTAAAAATCACACTAAACCAGATGAGAGTCCCACAGTTGACAAACACCTGATGAAGAAGCAGCGCATGGAAAACTGGTGCTTCCAAATACGCCTGATCGATACAACCTAGTTCTGGATCAGTGGTGCTGGAAGAGCACAGCAATTCAGGCAGCATCCGAGGACAGGCAAAATCGACGTTTCGGGCAAAAGCCCTTCATCAGGAATAAAGGCAGAGAGCCTGAAGCGTGGAGAGATAAGCTAGAGGAGGGTGGGGGTGGGAGAGAGTGGCATAGAGTACAATAGGTCAGTGGGGAAGGAGATGAAGGTGATAGGTCAGGGAGGAGAGGGTGGAGTGGATAGGTGGAAAAGGAGCTGGGCAGGTCGGACAAGTCCGGACAGGTCAGGGGATCGAGTTTCTGGAGGTTAGAAGCTAGGATGAGGTGGGGGAAGGGGAAATGAGGAAACTGTTAAAATCCACATTGATGCCCTGGGGTTGAAGTGTTCCGAGGCGGAAGATGAGGCGTTCTTCCTCCAGGCGTCTGGTGGTGAGGGAGCGGCGGTGGAGGAGGCCCAGCACCTCCATATCCTCGGCAGAGTGGGAGGGGGAGTTGAAATGTTGAGCCACTGGGCGATGTGGTTGATTGGTGCGGGTGTCTCGGAGATGTTCCCTTAAGCGCTCTGCTAGGAGGCGTCCAGTCTCCCCAATGTAGAGGAGACCGCATCGGGAGCAACGGATACAATAGATGATATTAGTGGATGTGCAGGTAAAACTTTGATGGATGTGGAAAGTTCCTTTGGGGCCTTGGATGGAGGTGAGGGAGGAGGTGTGGGCGCAGGTTTTACAGTTCCTGCGGTGGCAGGGGAAAGTGCCAGGATGGGAGGGTGGGTCGTAGGGGGGCGTGGACCTGACCAGGTAGTCACGGAGGGAACGGTCTTTGCGGAAGGCGGAGAGGGGTGGGGAGGGAAATATATCCCTGGTGGTGGGGTCTGTTTGGAGGTGGCGGAAATGTCGGCGGATGATTTGGTTTATGCGAAGGTTGGTAGGGTGGAAGGTGAGCACCAGGGGCGTTCTGTCCTTGTTGCGGTTGGAGGGGTTGGGTCTGAGGGCGGAGGTGCGGGATGTGGATGAGATGTGTTGGAGGGCATCTTTAACCACGTGGGAAGGGAAATTGCGGTCTCTAAAGAAGGAGGCCATCTGGTGTGTTCTATGGTGGAAACCATAGAACACACCAGATGGCCTCCTTCTTTAGAGACCGCAATTTCCCTTCCCACGTGGTTAAAGATGCCCTCCAACGCATCTCATCCACATCCCGCACCTCCGCCCTCAGACCCAACCCCTCCAACCGCAACAAGGACAGAACGCCCCTGGTGCTCACCTTCCACCCTACCAACCTTCGCATAAACCAAATCATCCGCCGACATTTCCGCCACCTCCAAACAGACCCCACCACCAGGGATATATTTCCCTCCCCACCCCTCTCCGCCTTCCGCAAAGACCGTTCCCTCCGTGACTACCTGGTCAGGTCCACGCCCCCCTACGACCCACCCTCCCATCCTGGCACTTTCCCCTGCCACCGCAGGAACTGTAAAACCTGCGCCCACACCTCCTCCCTCACCTCCATCCAAGGCCCCAAAGGAGCTTTCCACATCCATCAAAGTTTTACCTGCACATCCACTAATATCATCTATTGTATCCGTTGCTCCCGATGCGGTCTCCTCTACATTGGGGAGACTGGACGCCTCCTAGCAGAGTGCTTTAGGGAACATCTCCGAGACACCCGCACCAATCAACCACATCGCCCAGTGGCTCAACATTTCAACTCCCCCTCCCACTCTGCCGAGGATATGGAGGTGCTGGGCCTCCTCCACCGCCGCTCCCTCACCACCAGACGCCTGGAGGAAGAACGCCTCATCTTCCGCCTCGGAACACTTCAACCCCAGGGCATCAATGTGGATTTTAACAGTTTCCTCATTTCCCCTTCCCCCACCTCATCCTAGCTTCTAACCTCTAGAAACTCGATCCCCTGACCTGTCCGGACTTGTCCGACCTGCCCAGCTCCTTTTCCACCTATCCACTCCACCCTCTCCTCCCTGACCTATCACCTTCATCTCCTTCCCCACTGACCTATTGTACTCTATGCCACTCTCTCCCACCCCCACCCTCCTCTAGCTTATCTCTCCACGCTTCAGGCTCTCTGCCTTTATTCCTGATGAAGGGCTTTTGCCCGAAACGTCGATTTTGCCTGTCCTCGGATGCTGCCTGAATTGCTGTGCTCTTCCAGCACCACTGATCCAGAATCTGGTTTCCAGCATCTGCAGTCATTGTTTTTACCTCGATACAACCTAGTGTTGTGTAGTTTTTAACATGATTGTTCTTGGTAATGTTTCACTGATCGAAGACATTGAAAGAATTTTCGTTCCTGGAGATGAAAATTTCAAATATAATCCACCTCAGTGTAGCATGAAAGATTAGTTTGGATGTGTGATGAATCTCCACAATGCGACTGCGCCAAGCAAAAGTCGAACGTACAACCACCTGATCAGTAGCCAACTATACGAATGGTTGTACCACTGGCCAGATGCACAGCTGAGGTTTTACACGCTGCAGAGCTGTGGTGTTAACAAGGACATGAGCAATAACAGGAACAGGCACAAGGTGAACAAAGGTAATCACCATCATTGATTCACTTCAAATTGTCCTTAAAAAAACTATCATTCACAGTCGGATCAGCCAATTAGTGAGGTCACTGCTGATGGACGAATTTGCAACTTACTTTTATGCGTTTCGATCATAATTTGAGGTTAACTCCAGCCTAATCACAACATTGCATAATCCCATTAATTTTCAGCTTTAGATTATGTTAGTGACCTGTCCATATTTGCAGGAAACAGAATAACATGAAATGAGAGAAAACGTCCTTCCAGTGATGTAATCCAGTGCAGAGTCGACCAGAAAAGAATAGTCAAAGAGTTGAAACATCACTCCCATTTCTCTCTGTAGCAATGCATTTTCCTGAGTTGAATATTTGCAGAACTTGTCTTTAATATCTATAGAATTAATTATTTTCCCGGGACAGATTATTCATAAATCAATTAACGTCTGAGGTGTTGAAACCTATTTCACTTCAGATTAAAATAGTTGAATATCCTTTCCCCCCGCCTAATGTCCGAATACTCCCTCCTCTTCCATGTAAATGCAAGCATTTCCAGTGAGGTTGGAGCTCCCAACCTGATGTTCCATAGCTCCTTGCTGTTCCATATCAATTGAAGCTGCTCTAGTTGAAGTTGTAGCTCCCAGTCTGATGTCCCAATGCTCCCTGCTCCATGTCAATAGAAGCGGTCCAGTTGAGGTTGGATCTACCAGTCTGATGTCCCAATGCTCCCTACTGCTTCATGTCAATAAAAGCTGCTCCAGATGAGTCTGCATCTCCCAGACTGATGCCCCAAAGCTCCCTGCTGCTCCATGTCAATAAAAGCTGCTCTAGTTGTGCTCGGAACTCCCAGACTGATGTCACAATACTTTCTGGTTCATGTCAGCAGACGCTGCTCCAGATGAGGTGGGAGCTCCCAACCCTGGCAGCTCACACACCTTTATACCATCATAGAAATACTGCCAACTGACCATTTCCACCACTGAAAACATTGGTGGAATATCCACATCTTGAGAACCTAATCTTATTTTTAATCACCACCGAATCGTTATTCCAAAATACTTTCTTTCTTAAACGTTATTTGGCAAGTGCATACTGCAGTAAATCCGAAGTAAGATAATGGTGCCAGTTGACGTATGTTCACTAAACATTACATCCTATTTTTCATTTTGAGTAACTGCTCCTTAGCAAGGACAGTGCTCGTAATGAAATCACACTCTTATTTCAGGTGAGGGAATGTGGTTTGTATTATTTAAATTGAACTTTTTCACTGAGTAAAATTATTAAACAGATCTCAATTTCAAAACAAAATTGATCATGTTGTCATCCATCTTGAAATGTGGTGTCTTCTTCTTTCAGCCACACGGGTATTAGAACGAAACGTTTGTTAATGAAATGCGTATAAAGACACTTGAAATTATTTCTCATGTTTATGCTACATTAATCTGTGGTTATTGATCCATAGTTTAGGTTCAGTCCCTACAGTGAACATGCTGATTTCTCCAGTTGTTCATAGTTCAATGTGATGCATGCAGTGTGCGCATAACGAGAAGGAGCTTGCTTCCCACATCTTGCGTTTATCTGTGCCTTATGTCCAGCCTTCTTCAATGGCGAGTGCAAGGGGGAAAGGGCGAGACCAATGTTTAAGTCTGTCCGTGCCCATGCACGGCACCCACATCGGCAATTCTCCACTGTGCATTTCAGCCAGTTTTCGGTGCTCCTACACGCATCCCTTGCCCTTTTTGAAATACCTCTATTATTTTGTGCTGTCTCTCTGTGCTCTTCTTACCAAGATGAATCAATCTTATCCAATCTGCTCCAGGTTTCATCTGACAAAACTCTCATTAAGAATCCGATTGCATAAACATGCACTTCGCATCTCTCATAATTTCATTTTCCTGGATCTCTTTCAGATAATAAAAATTCACAGCAACTTGACTTGGAAAAGAAAAACGCGTTTCTTTTCATTATCCTAATTCAATCCGCATTTCAATGCAGATGAGGCAACAGGCTCAAATTATTATTTGAGATTTTATGATAGCGTATTGCATAGAAACTGACCATTGGAATTCCAATTTCAATAAGACAGCTGTGGTCATACAAAAATAGCAACAATGAAAATCGTCGATAAAAGCAACGCGAGTAGGACTCGAACACACGCGTGCCGAGCATTATAAAATTGCAACCCATTGCCTTAACCTCTCGGCTAGCTCGTCATACAGGCCTGAAAGCATGTGACCTTATGAATAATTGAACTGCGTAAATAATGCAGAACAGCAGTGATTTCTCCCTGGTGTTGGTGAAATGCTAATTAGCGCAGTACAGTTCCACGTGTATGGTCTGACCTCTGTGTTGTGAAGCAAGCACACTCCCACTGTGACACTCGGCTCACAGTGATCTGAACAAAAACGAAGAAATGACTATGTAACAAGGTCTGTTGAATTCTGTGACGATTTAAAGTCAACAGAATGAAGAGCCCGTGATAGCAGGAAGTGTAAATTTGGTTGTGAGGAATTGTTTTCCAGACTGGAGGAGAGTGCATAGTGCTCAATGTCATTATTCAGAACACCTTTCTTTCGCTCAGATATTTTTGACACGCACCTGTGTACAGGACAGACAATTTCAAAATTCTAAATAAGGCTAAACTGACAATTGAATTCAACAATGCAAAAATCTTGATCTGTACCATTTTCCTGGGCCGTGCGACACCAAGTCACTGCATGATCACAGCAACACAGTGAGCAAGTGTCAGAAGGAAAATGAATGCAGTGCCAGAGCGCATGCTGGGAGCAGCAGGTGACACACAGCGAAGTGCATTTCCCACAACAGGAACACTTCCCTAACAGCGGACTGCGGTGGAAGAATTCAGAGGGGGTTTACACTTTGGAATTTGATGCCAGAGACACGATGGAGATCTATCATTGAATCTGTTCAAGATGAAGATTTTAGATTTCTCCAGATGAAAAGCAAAATAAAAGGCTCATGGGTTGGTGAAGGCAAAAGTTGAAGTTGTACATTTTAACAACTACCCATCTTTGCAATGAGTAGCTCACCACTTGCCTCACACGGGGTCACAACCACAGGTGAAGATAATCGTATCATCGCAGTTACCAGCCATGGAATCAGAGAAACTCGGTTTCCTTACCGTTAAGGTACAACCAGGAATGTTGAGACAAGCATTAACGTGTCACTCCAGTGCTGCAGGTGACCAGTGCATGGTATCTCTGTGCCAGTATAGTCGGCTGTGCTGTGCCTAAGTTTTAGGTCTAAGCCTCACATGGAGCAGTTTCAATTTGTCGTAGTCTTGAGGGATACGGATGGCAGTTGATATTGAGCAAAGCCAAGTTTATGGGAAAGTACCAGTTTTTGTGGATTGTGAAATGACCTTTTCTGGATATGGCTCCTTGACCAACAAACATACGGCAAATATTTAAAAGGTGAAGAGACATGTGTGGAGAGAGAGCCAAAGGCAAATTTTCAGCAGATGGATGACGTTTCCCATATACACTGCGTTAAATTCTGGGAAAATAGATGTTGAGCTGGTTTCATGTTATGCAGATTGTTGCAAACTCGCAAAGGTCACCGTAATAATCAAAACAATTAGATTGATCGCATAGGACCGTCTGAATAATGTACTAAATTTTGGTCTGAGCATCTTTCAGCTGAAATGGTGTGCTGCTGAAAAGTACAAAGGTTGGAAAATACAAACAAAGACAGAGTCTACTTTTTGTTGGAGATAAGAAAGCCTGAAATATACCTAACATCCTGTGAATGTGGTCAAATCTTTAAAGTAGGTGTTGCGTCTCCAAGTGACGATTCAATTGCTACTCATTTGGATGTAACTTCGGTCTGCAGTTATTGTAGGACATCAGCCCCATTTTGAATGCTTCACCTTGAAAAATACGCTACACCTTTCAAATCCATGAACTTTTCATACTCAATCTTATTCAGCTGTGCGTGTTCGTGAAATGCATTTGTGTCTGAAAAAAAGCCAAATTCGAAATTAATCCACACCCACACTTTGCCTTTCTTTAAATGGTAAATTCCCTCCTTTTCCTCCTTGTATGTTAGTTCGTACGTCTTTTAAAACACTATGAAGTCATAAATCTACGTTTTAGTTCTGGAAAGTAATTTAGGATTTCAATAACTTTATTGAGTGGAAGAAACTCTCATCCAATCTTTTCTTAATCGTTCACTAGTGCTAACTGAAGTTGTTGATTCATTCAAAAGAGGAAACTTCCACGATTTCGTCACTTCAACCTCACATTATGTGAAAATCGCTTTTGTTTCCGTTTAAACTTGCGTGTTTCTGGTCCAGCATTTCCAAATCTCGTGAATAAACTCCTTCATTCTCTCTGTCATGCCGATGAAACCGTTTATGTCCTTTCTGATGATTTAATGTCTCAGTAAATCCCGTCCTTGGGATTCCTAATATCTTGCTGTCTAGGAAGCAGCGACTATGTCGTTTCTAAATTCTTCACATGCCTTTGGAGGAGAATGAGGTCAAGGATTACACACAATGCTCCCACTGATGGTGACCTAAAGATTTCACAGTTACGCGATGAACTCTGTTTTAAATATGATTTCTCTTAATTTCCATGACCTGAGTGAGTCTCAGCTATTTCTAAAGGTAAAAACAAGGTAAAACAAGGTATTTCGAAAGGTAACTGAAGTTCAAATACATCATAGTAGGGCTATAGACATTCCAGTGCAGATTGGTTCTGGACAGTAAATATCTTTACCAAAGGTCACCGTGGATCTTAATTCAACACTTTCCACACAGTAATTATCATAGCTATTGTGTATCGTATTTCCGTGTTCTTGTCCACTTTGTTCATCACTTCATGTGTCCTTGTATTGAGTTCTACTGAATGATTTATTTGTGAATGGAGACATTCCCTTCACCTCTTATTCGAAACTCCATGGAGCATTGAATAATTGTACTCATATGCTTCCAGAGGAAAGTCCTGTCATTACTGGGATGAATCAGTGAACATTGCCCACGTATTCTAGAAGGCAAGTATTTCCTTCTCCAGTTCAGGAGGACATGACAGCACTGAACCCCATTTGTGCGTTCATTAATACTAAAATCGTTGCAGCAAGACTTTCAGACTAAGATTTTGTAATCTGCTTGCATTGCTTGTACCAAAAGGTACATTCCACATTTTGCTATGTTTGTGAATGATAGCATTTTCTGAATCTTGAGCAATTACATTTAAATTTTGTCAGAACTCTATCATTCACTGTTCTCTCTTTCCCTTCCGGTTCCCCATGTAATACCCTGTATTTTCTCTGTTTATCTTACTTGTTCAACAATTCAAACAATCACGCTCCTGATTACCAATCCGAGAGAATCCCACAATTTTGTCAATTTTTGTGCAGTGCAGCTGTAGGGCGCGGTAACCAAGTGGAAAGGCATTGGTCACGTGAACCAAGTAGCAGTAGCGGGCTGGTGGAAACTGGCCGTTCTATCGCAGTCATATTCAAAACATTTAACATTAGCTTTTGCCAAATCATATTGGTAGAATATAAGAAAAAAAAAACGAAAGAACTGCCAATGTTGAAAATCAAAAGAACAGAGGTTGTTGGAAAAGTTCAGAAAGTCTGTCACCATCTGTGGAGGGACGGACCAAGTGGATCTGAAACGTTAACCATGATTCATTTGTGCAGATGCTGCCAGCTCTGCTGAGGTTTTACAACAATTTCTGTGTTTGTTTGAGACTGGCAGATGTTGCAGCAGGTTATGAAAACAGTGCTTTCTGGAGGCAAACAGACAGCACGGACCTGGTAGTGTGAAATGAAACCAGAATAAAGAATAGTCGACAGTGTGATGCTGGAGAAGCACAACAGGTCATGCAGCATCCGAGGACCAGGAGAATCGACGTTTCAGGCAGAAGGCCTTCATCAGGAATGAGGCATTGTGAGTCGGCCTGAGGCACAATGCTGAAGCCAGGTGCCAACTCGCTGACACCATTTCCTACTGCCCCCGATCACAGCCTCACCTCACATCGCCTCCCAGACCATCACAATCCCATCACTTCTGGGGAATCTCCCATCCGAAGCCTCCAACCTCATCGTCCATGAACCCTGCACTGCCCGATTCTACCTCCTTCCTAAGACCTGTTGTCTCAGCCTGCGCCTGTCCGAATCGATTCATCGCTTCCTACCTCAACACTTTCCTGTCTCCCCAGTACAGGAAATCCCCACCTACGTTCGTGACACCACCTCTGCACTTCACCTCCTCCAAAAGTTTTGTTTCCCTGGCCCCCAACGCGTTATCTTCACCTTGGACATCCAGTCCCTGTACACATCCATCTGTCATGACGAAAGTCTCCAAGCCCTCTGTTTCTTCATCTCACACCATCACAACCAGTACCCTTCTACCGACACCTTCATCAACATGGTTGAACTGGTCCTCAAACTCAGCAACTTCTCCTTCCAATCCTCCCACTTACTCCAAACCAAGGAGGTAGCCATGGGAATCCTCATCAGACCTAGCTATGCTGCCTCTTTGTCAGATGTGCGGAATTGTCCATCTTTCGCAGTTACACTGGAAACACACTCCACGTGTTCCTCTGCTGCATTGATGAATGCATTGGCGCCAATTCGTACTCCCATGAGGAGGTTCAACAGTTCACCAACGTTACCAACAGTTTTAACCCGACCTCGAATTCACCTGGATCATCTTGGCAACTTCCCTCCCCTGCCCAGATGTGTCCATCACCGCGTACAACGAATGAGTAATTACAGACATATACTGCAAGCCCACCAACTCCGATAGCTACCAACATTACACCTCCTCCCACCCCAACTCGTGTAAAAACGCCATCCCTCATTCCCCATTCCTCCGCCTTCACCATATCTTTTCCTAGGAAGACCAATTCCACCTCAAAATGTCCCAGTTAGTCTCATTCTTCCATAATCGCAAATTCCCTTCCCATGTGGTTGACGATGTCTTCCAGTGCTTCTCCTCCACTTCACACACCACCGCCCTTGAACCCCACCCCTCCCGCAACAAGGACAGAACCGCATGGTCCTCAACTTTCACCTCATCAACCTCCGCATAAAACACATCATACTCCACCACTTCTGCCATCTCCAAACAGACCCTACCATCAGATATATATTTGCCTCCCCACCCCTATCAGCATTCCAAAAAATACCATTCCCTCCACGAACACTTCGTCACATCTACAATACCAATTAGCCCACATCCCACTACTGGCATCTTTCCCTGCCACCGCAGGTAGGCTAAAACCAGCGCCCACACGACTCCACTCATCTCAGTCTCAGGTCCGAAGGGAGCCTTCCACATCCGTTAGAAATTCACCTGTACTGCTTCCAATATCATCTACTGCATCCGTTGCACCCAGTGTGGTCTCCTCCACATCAGGGAGACAGGACACCTTCTTGCACACCAATTCAGAGAACATCTCTGGGACACCCACACCCACCAACTTCACCATCCCATGACTGAACAATTCAACTCCTCCTCCTACTCTGTCAAAGACGTACAGATCCTGGGCCTCCTTCACTGCCAAACCATAACCATCCAATACCTGGAGGAGGAACGCCATATATTCAGTCTTGGAACTCTGTCACTTCAAAGGATTAGTGTGGATTTGAACAGTTTCCTCATTTCCCTTCCCCCAAGTCCCAAGCCTCCGAATTGGCACCGCCCTCTGGACCCACTTCATCACTGCTCCTTCTGACCTATCATCTTCTCCTTTACCTTCATCCAACTATCGCTTTCCCAGCTACCTCCCCACATCTCCACACCCCTCCCATTTATCTTTCAGACCTCGGAGTGAAGATGACCCTGGACTGCAGTGATCAGAGTGTGACTATGCTTTGCGTTTATTTTGGGTGAGGGCAAGCTGGATCTGACACGACCGCTTAACACCTAAGCAATGCGAATGTATCAGATAGTGAAGTTAGGACGGGTTGAAGTGAAGTGGAAAATTCTGTCAGGAGATAGGTGAGTACAACTGCATCACATCAACCAGACTTTAAAAGACATGCAAAAGGAGCAAATTAACTTCAGTGCAGGCACAATGACAGGAAAAGTGGAAAGGAGACAATACAACACACTGAGATGGACTGGAATTATTTATGAGAAAGGGTTCAGTATTGAAGCTGTTTTACATACAGACTGTCGGCACATTGGAAAAAGGAATTTCCTGCAGTATAACAGTGATATTTGCCTGCGACATCATAATTCCGAGAGACACTGACATATTATCTTCTATAGCAGCATGGCCTAGTGAGAGCATGATCGGCCCATCAACCAGAATTCAATACTTCAAAGCTCTCTTCTGCGCTGTTCAACCTATTTGCTGCTCCTGTATTCAGATCTCAATTGCTTCACAGTGTATCTTTTTCTGCTTGCTACATCACGTAACCACTTGAATCTGATCCAATCACCAGTGTTTCCGCTTTAACCCATCTTTTGTAACTCCCGAGCTGACACAGGTACGAGTGACCAATTGGCCTTTCGAGCGCTCTCACTTTGGTATGATCTGAATGATAAAGTGCACTGTGTCTGATCCGCAGGACACACTGTAGAATTTCCCTACGCGGGATGGTGCTGTTTATCCCTCCCCCGCGGACTGAGCTGCCTCCATTGATAGAATATCACACAGTAACAGTGAAGATCCTTTGATATCATCCTCAAAGGTTCATGCGACAAAAAGCTGAAGACTGCGGGAAACTGCTGTGGTCAGCGCGAACACAGAGGCCCAGCAAGAGACTGGTGGGCTCATAAACCAGAAATTAATGGATAAAATGATTATTCTTTTTAGAAGAATTCGATTCAGAACATCATCTTAACACCTCCCGGGGAGAAAATGGACGTAAGTGAGCGGAGAGTCTCAATTGGTTCCAGCATTTACAATCTTGGCCCGTGCGACACCAAAATCAGAAACCTGGAACTGTTTATCTTGCTTCTGAAAAACAGGTTAGTAAGATTTGAAGAGCTTAGATATTTCTTCCTGGTGTTCATGAAATAATCAAGAGCAGACTACGATTCCACGAGTTTGGTCTGGCTTCTGTTTTATGGGCCCAGGGCATTTCACTGTGATATTTTGCTCACATGATCTGAACACACACAAAGAAATGACGCAGTGACAAGATCAGCTGAATCGGATTCCGTGAAGAAGAGAAGTCGATGAATGAAAAGAGCCATAAGAGCGGGAATGTAGCAAATTATTTTCCAGACTCGAGGAGATTGCATAGTGCTATTTCCAGGTGTCAATACCTGTACTAGTCGACTGAATCAGCGTTGGGTGTTATTGTACTGCATCTTTTGTATAATGGTGCAAAAGAACAAAACTTTTGTACAGAGGGGACAACTTCAAAATCCTCAATGAGGCAAAACACACAAATAAGGTAAACATCAGAGTAACCAGATAAACTGGTGCTACGTCATGGGGTAAGCTTTCCTGCTCAGATTTATCTGAAAATCGCTCTATGTCTAATTCCTGAGTTTGAGATTCGAACAAAGAATGATGTATGACAATTAAAACTGTTCTGATCTCACAACTTCAGCATTTCATTCGCCCCCTTATGTATGTCTGGCAATTGTAATTGATCTCTCACTGTGTTACCTCTGCACACGAAAGAGAAAAAAATAACTATAAGAACAACAGTCATGTATGTGACTGGGATTTGACACTATGCTGTTTCAGCCGATCGATTCCGCTGTAACTGAAATTGCTTCCACCTTTCCTGTGTCAGTAATAAGTTTGCATAACTTAGTGATGAGTTTTCATGCATTCAATTGGACCCAGCAACCTTTCTCAGGTCGAAATTTACTGCGATATAAAAACATAATGAATGACACTGGCGGCGTTTACTGGAAGATAAAGACGTTAGGAATGAGATGGCCAGAGTTTACTTGATACCATGTCGATAGAAGCGATGAAAATGAGGTTTACTGGGAGATAAAGCCAAGAAGAAAAGAAAAGAAGAGGTTTAATGGGATGATGGGATAGATAAGAATTCATGCAGGAAATACTTAGTTATGTTCGAAGATAGGTTATCCAGCTGATGTGAAGTTGTTAAGCGTAAATACAATTGAAATTCTCTCGTTTAGGTGAGTGGTAACTAGAGGTTAGAGCTTCAAACCCAACAGGGCACGATAAAGAAGTTTGGAGTAGGCATTTTTTTTTATTTTGAGGGTTATTGAATTCGGAGATGGATTTTCAGGAATAAAAACATTTTAGGAGCTGATTCCAGCATATTTGAAAAGCGTGTGCAGGCACACAAGGAGTGAATTTAACAGCGACAGGGATTCTGGCCTGCCTGGATGGGGATGCAAAAGTGAAACACTCTCAAATTGGTTAACATTCATAGGAAAGAAATTGCATAAAACGTGCAACTGGAAATGTTATGTATAAGAAGAGATGGTGGAGTTGGAAGGTGCAGCTCTGCTTCTACATGAAATATTATATAATGAAAATGCACTGAGCTGTTTGGTTTAGCTCTGCATTGAATGGAAGTCTGTTAGCTCAGTCCGCTGTCTAACTGGTTTATGAGAAAAGTGAGACAAACAGCGTGGATTAATTCTCTCACTATCTCAGGTTTCCACAAAGATCATCATCTCCCCCGCTCACCTCATCTGTAATACTGTGGTGCCTCTAGTGAGCAAGATTTGGCCTGTCGACGTAAAACATCATTATCATTGTCATCTGTTTCCTTGTACATGTGGTCACAAACAACCGAAAGAGGAGAGAGTCCATTTAATACTCTTTGATTTCCACTTGGAAAATCCTGCGACAAGTCTCAACCTTATTCCATTTTGACATCCTGTTCCTCCCAACAGCAAACCTACTTGTCCAGATCCTTTACTAGGTTTACTGACAACATTCAAACTCCACAAGGTGATAAATCTAATACTTTCGATTGATTTATTGAGCTGTGCAGATCGCAGGAAACGGAAAGATATGAAACGAGTTAAACAAACTTTCTCAGGATGTAATCCAATGCTGTGTCAGCGATTTGAGGAAGGTCATCAAGCTGAAATTTAAACTCTGTTTCTCTATCCAGAGATGGATATTCACCTGGAGAATATTTGCAGATTTCCGTTTAATAATTGGCATTTTTCCTAAACACAAATTATTTCCCCACGTCAGAAACTGGAGTTTTCAAATAAATGATACTTTACTCAACATTGTTTTGATCTGCGTTTCAGTGTAATGCTTCAATAATCCCGGGTGAATGTCAGTAACAGTATTTTTATATTAGCATGAACTTGCAACCTTGGCATTTTACGCACCTTTAAGTACTAGGCGCTGAACAATTGCGCGACTGGAGCCGCATACAGCGAATCGGTCACGTGACCTACACGTACCTGGAGAAATTTAACTCAACTGCTCTACTTCTGCTGTGACGAATGGATTCCCTACAGTATGGAAACAAGCCCTTCGGAACAACAAGTCCACACCAACCCTCCGAAGAGTAACCCAACCAGAACCATTTCCCCTCTGACAAATGCACTATCGCCAATTTAGAATGGCCAACTCACATTATCTGCACAATCTTTGGACTGTGGGAGGAAACTGGAACACCCAGCGGAAACCCACGCAGTCACAGGGAGAATATGCAAACTCTACACAGATAATCGACCGAGATTGGAATCGTACTTGGGACCCTGTTGAGGCAGCATTGTTAACCATTGAACCACAACACTGTGGGATCGTTGGTGGTGATGTGCTGCCCCACTGATACCTCAGTCACTCACCCTTCTTCATTTCCCTGAACCGTCTGGTTCTGCTATTAAAGCTAAAGCCGACAAGGTGAAACTGACATGAAACTATGATTACTGAAGCATCAGGTTCACGAAAACGATACAAAAGGGACACAAAAATGTGAAAAAATAGACTACATTGAAAAATGTGTTTCCGTTGGTTCCTGCGTTGTTTACAGACAATATTACATTGCCGCTGTCGCAGGGCATTTCCTTCGATCAGCTTCAATTGGCACAGAATTCGAATCAATGAAACTTCACCAACTTACTTCTGAAGGTTCATACAGGTAATATGAAACTTATTGCATTCATCAATAATCTTCACCATTCCTACATTCAAGAACACGTTGCACAGTTCCCTTAAATATTGAAGATGTAAGAATGTTATGCAAGAATAAACTCAATTACAGTTTAAATTGTGAAGTAGGAATAATGCACAGAAAAACTCAGCATGTCAAAAATTCATGTGACCAGAACTGGAGCCCAGCAGCGTGGAAATCTGTCCGTGAATCCTAATATCCACACGTTTGTTTGCTCCATGTACCCAGTTGGAAACCTGTGTGAAGGAGCTTGAAGTCTGACAGAGCGCCTGAGAGAATCCTTCACTATCTGATCTAAAGCTGCAATAGGAGCTATCTATTCTGGCTGTGAGAGCGGTGGTGTAAAGGGGAGGACTTTGATATTCCGTAGTCTCGATTCCCATTGCCCTAATCAGGTTATTGTTGAAAACCCTCTCTAAGAAATAGCACAGAAAGAGATGAACAGGAGGAGGCTATTCCAAACACCTGTCCTATCCGCCGTTTGATATCATCATGGCTGACCAAACACCTCAATGTCTTTCACCATCGCATCCACAACAACCTGTCACACAACGGGATAAATACATTTAAGCAATCGAATTTTTTTGTGCAACTTTGGGAGGGAAATGCGTTTCGAGACAGTGTGTTTCTGAATGAAATTTGCAGGTTTTGCGGGTGAGCATCTGATTCTGGTCTGATCATGTGCAAAACGTTATGATTCCGTAAAGATTTACAACCAAGAATGTAAGGAATTTCCTCTGGTCAGTAGCAGGGACGAAAACTCCAGACGACAGGAAGTGGCGATGAATCAGCACACCAATCAATGATTCGGGTTAAACTTGAACTAAACTCCAATTCTGGTGCGGTTCACATTCACAAACATTGAACAGCAATGTTCCCAAAGTCGGAGAAATCTAACACGCATTTCATTGCACCACAGAGCTGCAGTCGCCACAATTTTACTGCATCCAAAGTTGCATTTTGTCGTGGACAAAATGTCGACAAACATCAGGAGATGCGGGGAGTTTTTCAATGAGGTGATCTTTAATTTGCAAACAAAAACCGTGACATTCAGAAAGCAAATTGTTGAATGCCGCCGAACCTCAGAGTCCGTGGCATAGAGCCATAGAGTCATTGAGATGCACAGCATGGAAACAGACCCTTCTGTCAACCCAATCTGGTCCTACCTGCCAGCACCCGGACCATATCCCTCCATACACTTCCTATTCATATACTCATCCAAATGTCTCTTAAATTTTGCAATTGTACCAGCCTCCATCACACCCTCTGGCAGCTCATTCCATACACGTACCATCCTCTGCGTGAAAACGGTGCCCGTTAGGTCTCTTTTACATATTTCCCCCTCACCCTAAACCTACACCTTCTGGTTCTGGACTCCCCAAACCCAGGGAAAAGACTTTGTCTATTTACCCTATCCATGCTCCTCATAATGTTGTAAACCTCTATAAGGTCACCGATCAGCCTTCAACGCTCAAGGAAAACAGCCCCAGCCTGTTCAGCCTCTCCCTATAGCTCAAATCGTCCAACTCTGGCAACATTATTGTCAATATTTTCTGAAACATGTCAAGTTTCACAACATCTTTCCGAGAGGAAGGAGACCAGAATTGCACGCAATATTCCAACAGTGGACTAACCAATGTTCTGTACAGCCGCAACATGACCTCCTAACTCCTGTACTCAATACTCTAACCAATAAAGGAAAGCATACCAAACGCCTTCTTCACTATCCTATCTGCCTGCGACTCCACTTTCAAGGAGCTATGAATCGGCACTCCAAGGACTCTTTGTTCAGCAACACTCCCTAGAAAATTACCATTAAGTGTATAAGTCCTGCTACGATTTGCTTTGTCAAAATGCAGCAGCTCGCATTTATCTGATTTAAGATCCATCACTTCATCCCTTTTCTGTAATCATGTCTTTAAAGCTTATCAGAATGCCAAACTGTGTTAGTCAGAATTACACCACTGTAGCTATACAATAAACCAAGGATGTTGGTTCCCATTGTTTTTCTACTTCTGTCACTAAGTTATTTTTCCTAATTCTACTTTATATTATTCTACTGTCACTATTTGGTAATCTACTGCCACCTGTGCTACAATGATATTCCATCCCAGACTAACCTGTCATGATTAGATATTCAGCTACACAATCTATCGCAATGTTTTCCTGGCCCAAACTGACTCTATACTGTCAGGATAATGTCATATCCTACGACAAGCGTCTCAAGCAGGCTGTCTCTACTATCACTTAATTATTTAAAGTCATGTCCTTCATGGTTATTGTCACGACTTGTCCCAGTCTGCCATGATGATAGTTAGTAGGTGAGGCTGACTTTACTAATTGTTATTATCTCAACCTGCCTTGCAGCCCAGTCTGACTCTGCTAATTGGTGTAGGAGCATTCCACTATTCTTATCACATCCTTCCACACTGGCACCTTCATGCCCCAGTGACTTTATGACGCGTGTAGCATTCCGCAGACCTCTTGCAACAGATCGCCAGTAGTTTCCGTGCCTTTACCATTTCCATGCTTTCATACTTTGTATTTTCTAAACAGTGTTCGGCTATTTCATCAGACATCGGTTTATCTTCACCCACTTTCCAATAGTTGGTCCTTATCCATGTGTGCTCTAGCTTCTCAAGTATTCAGCTAAATACCTCTGAAATGTTTTCATGACTCATAGTTTTACCACACGTTCAAACAATGAATTCCAAATAAACGACACTCTCAGAGTGAAAACCTTCTTCCTTTTTCTCCTCTGAACATCCTCTTCCTTGCGTTTAACGGAGATCCCTGGTTGTTAACTCTTCCCATAAGAAGTTTATCCCTATCACACATACCGATCCCCTTAATTTGCACCTTAATCACTTCCTCACTCAGCCTTCTCCGTTCTCAGATAAAGAGCCTGAGCTGAGCTCGTCTCTCTTCACCATGGCGATCGCGTCGTGCTGGAAAAGTGTGGCAGGTCAGGCAGCATCCGAGGAGCAGGAGAATCGACGTTTCTGGCATAAGTCTTTCATCAGAAATGGGTCTTGTGGGTGGGGACTGAGAGGTAAATGGGCGGGGGTTGGGTTTTGGTTAAGGTAGCTGGGAAAGTGCATGGTGGATGGATGCGCGGAGAAGGTGAGAAGTGGAGAGACCCGGCTTCAATTTCCGCCTCAGGCGACTAACTGTGTGGAGTTTGCACGTTCTCCCCGTGTCTGCGTGGGTTTCCTCCGGGTGCTCCGGTTTCCTCCCACAGTCCAAAGATGTGCAGGTCAGGTGAATTGGCCATGCTAAATTGCCCATAGTGTTAGGTAAGGGGTAAATGTAGGGGTATGGGTGGGTTGCGCTTCGGCGGGTCGGCGTGGACTTGTTGGGCCGAAGGACCTGTTTCCACACTGTAATGTAATCTAAAGGAATGTGCACAATTCTGTCCATGCAATAATCAACATTTTAAAAAATTGTGAAATAAAAGGTGGAGGGCTGAAGTATAACTCTTTGCCCATCAAGACCGCTTCACCACTCAATGAATTTACCACTGATTCCTCTCCAAGTCATGCTGGTATGTGCCTTGGAGGGTAATTTGTAAATGGTGACGTTTCAGTGCATCTTCAACCTTGTCGTTATAGTCGGTACAGTTTTTGAGCTTTGACGGTTCTGTCAACAAATCCTGGATGACTTAGTTCAGGGAATCTTCTAGGAGGTGCTCTCTGCTGCAATTGCGCCTTAGCAGTTCAGGGAATAAATATTCCGGTGTTGAACAATGTACACTTATGTGACTGTGTTTTCGTGGAGTGTGTCCAGTTCCTTCAGTGGTATTGAAGCGGCACCCAACTAGGCAAATGGAGAGGGTTCTGTTAAACATCTAATTTGTGCGTTGCAGACCATGTGGCATTCACGGAGACAAGAGTTGAGTTAATAATCAAACAAAGTCGACCGACGGACATTTTCTTCTAGTCAACTTCTTTATATGGGCGATCAGGTTCCATTTCTCCTAAATACTAGCTCCCAGGACGATTACACGGAGGAATTCAGTTACAATGAAGCCATTGAATGTCAATCGAATATGATTAGATTCTCACTTGTCAGAGTTATCATTGCTGCATTTGGTCCTTCTGTGGATCTACCCGATTCCAATCGCTTTCTGATTTCAAGTTCCAATTCCTGTCTGCGCCTTAAATTTCAACCCATTTCATCACCGAAATTTCTCCACCTGTCTTAATAATATGTAAGGACGCTGTAACGGACAGCAGAGATTTACAAGGATGTTGCCAACTCTGTATAAAATAGAGCTTCGTGAAATGATTGGTTTGGCTGGGAGTATTCTCCTCGAAACAAAGGAGGTGGAGTGGTGCTCTATAATCACATAACAACCGTTATAAATGTTTACTATTCGTGGAATCTTGACAGGGTAGATACCGGCAGGTGGTTTGCCCTATGTTGTGAGGAGAGCGCCAGAGGACATAATCTCAGAATTAGGTATTGCCCATTTAATTCAGAAATGAGGAATAATTTCTTTGCTCAGGGGCAAAAAGATCTGTGGCATTTTTCAGCAACTGCTGTTGAGACTGTGTTGTTGGGTATTTTCAAACTGTGCCAGATAGTTAATCAGAAAGATGATAAAGCTTAATCGAGGTAAGTGAGCAGAAATGAGTTAAAGATTATCAGATCAACCATGAGTTCGTTGAATGGTGGGGCAGACTTGATGGGCTGAGTGGCAAACTTCCACATGTTTAACATTTTGTCTAACGCCTTATTTTATTCATAACTTCAGAATTGTAAGGGGATGGGATGAAGTGATAGAAACGGTTTATTAAACAGATCAGACAGATCAGAAACAAGGCTCATAAACTCAGGAAGAAGAAATATGCTGTGACCTGGGAGCAACAAATTTCACAGCGAACAGTACAGTTGGCTGTGTACTGAAGGTATGATTGCTGAAGAAATTTGGTGGACCTTAGACTGTTGGCAATCCAGTGTCACGCTGGATGATGGATCGTTATATGATTCACACACAGGAGAAATTTGTGGAAGAATGAAAGGTTAGTTTCATTGGAGAGCTTTTCTGTGCTTTCAATTCAGAGCGACTGTTTGAAATACTGGTCAAATCATTGTGTGAAGTGTTAGGTTAAAATATTCATGAACGACCCCATTGGATAAACTTGTGCTGCCGATCTCTTGTTATTTGTTTCTCTTTCTTTCAATGTAAATTCATAGAAAGACAAGATGGAATGCGGGGCGGAAAGAAAAATATGTTCCTTCTCATTACACCAATTTAATCTACAATTGAATAGAATGACTGCTCTCACTCTTCATTTCGACTTTAATGTGGTGTCGATTATTCGTGAATCTCCCGTGCAGTGAACGGCAAGAACAAGATTCTCGATCCAGTGTATACCAGAGGTGTGAGGTGCAAAGAAAAACTGCTGGAGCGGTTTGCGAAGTTAGCAACCAGAGTGTGACTGGAACCAGTGAATGTGGAGCACAGCGGTATAACAACCCACCGCCATAATTGCTCGGTCTCCTCAGCACGTTTTGTAGATAGGTGACTTGTGATCTCATCAGGTTACATGTGGTGAAAGTCATGGATGAGAAATTTCCAGAGTGGAATCGAATAGAGCTTCGTGAAATGATTGGTTTGGCTGGGAGTATTATCCTCGAAACAAAGGAGGTGGAGGGGTGCTCTATAATCACATAACAACCGTTATAAATGTTTACTATTCGTGGAATCTTGACAGGGTAGATACCGGCAGGTATCTGATCTGTCTGATCTGTTTAATAAACCGTTTCCATTGTGGTTCTGCTTTCACCAGAATTATAATAACAACAAATTCCAATAAATAACATGTTCACAGAATGAATAGCTGTCATTGATACATTCTGAGTCAGAACTGTGTCAGAGTGAAACAGAGAACAAGAATTTTCCGTCATATACACCTACATTTGACTTATAATTTCTTCAGTCACTTTCTCTCCCTCGTGAAGAAGCACCCATGGAGAGGGTAATAAAGGCGATGTTGTGGCTCAATGGCCTTTCTTATATGGCTGAACCTGAACTGGAGTAAATCGCAAGAAACGCTGTTTTGTTCGTTTCTTTTTAATTTTCCTGTAACCTCACAACGTAATAATCGGAAGTGAATTATATTTCTCTCATTGGAATGATTAATGTTGTATCCAAATTTGCGCCGACTTTATTTCAGCTTACAGAAAATACAGAGGGTAAAATGAAAAAGAAAACCCACCAGTTTTGTTGCTCATTGTTTTGGCAGATTTCCTCGAGTATTAAATGGACCAAACATCATGGTGTTTGTCCTCACAACCTTTAGGCATGTGATTAAAGCAGAAAGTCGATCTCCAAGCAACTGGTCACTTCCTATTCATTATGTAATATCTTCCCTTCACAATAAGAAAAATCCTCTCATTTCCATTTACCATGCTTTAGGTGGAATATTATGCCAAATCTTTCAAAATCCAGAGTTTTTGGAACCGAATCTTATTCAGCTGAACGCGTTCACGAAATGTCTTTACATTCAAAGTCAACCAACTTATGCATTGTTTCCCCGCAACTTCCAACTGACTACATCCCAACCAAACACTTTTGTCTAGCCATACACCGTCTCTCACCTTGTGAAATTTATTCCTTGTACGTCGCCAAATGTGCCTTTCCAAGTATTTTGAAAAACAGATTCTCGGAGTGACAGTGATTCTGCTCTCATCATTTCTTTGCCCTTCAAAGGTTTTGTCAAAGGTTTGAATGCCTGACGTCGAGATGTTTACTTACTTGAAAGAGGGAATTTTCCACCTATCGACTCTGTCCAAACATTTCATAATGTGAAAAAGCCCCACTAAGTCTTTCTTGGTTCAGGGATAACTGTTCTAATTTTTCCAAGACAAAAAGTGAATAGAATCTCATCCTTAGTAGACTTCGTCAGCATCGTCTCTCATGGCGTTACCCCCCAGTAAACACCGTCATTATCCTCTCCGATAGAATCACAGAATCCTACAGTGCAGAAAGAGCAGTTCAGTCAATCAAGCCGGTGCCGACACTCTGAAGAGCATCTCACCCAGACCTACCTCTCCTCCCTATTCCCGTATATTTCACCTAAAGAAGGGATAGCCCTCCCCCTTACGATTTTAAATAAACATGTTGGACTATAACCTGGCATTCTGTGACTTCTGACCTTGTCCCCAAGTAACCCATGGCTGATTCAATCTTAACATGCTTAATTCACTCCCTGGACACGAGAGGGTAATTTAACTTTGCCAATCAATTTAACTCTCCGACCGAACAGCAGTGTGAATTACTGAGTCAATGTTCCATCATAATGAGCAAATGCTGGATAATTTTTTAATGGTTTTATACCCTGGTAACGCAGCCTCATCAAAGCAAATCAACCCAAATTCAATGTATTGAAACACTACCCTATGCTTTACAATTTCATTCGTGCTGCGGGAAGTGTTTCTGCAATCATAGTTGAATGTTTTTACGCTGTTTCTTCCTCACCTTCGTGCTTCCAGTAAATACTTAAATCCAGAACAAGTCTGTCAAATGATTCTCAATCCAACACAGTCGCAAGATGCAGCGTGCAGAAGTCACGTGTTTGCACGTTCACTGACACTCTGCCTCGCTGAGAGCTGCAGCCTCACCTTCCCCTTCCCCACCTTGATTCAGGCAGCACTGTCCTTCCTGTGAACATGCCCCATCGAGAATGGAAGGACAGGTATTTATACCCGCCCTTGGGAATGGAGCGTCAGTTTTAAAATATTTACTCTGTCCCAGCGGAGTATTGAGCCCTGTGACAGGCGAGGAGACTAACCATTATATTACCAAGGAGAAGAACGTCAAAGGAGGCTTTTTAGCCAATTGTGCCCACACTTGTCAAAAACGACTGATTAATGAACTGAATCACATTTTACAATGTTTATCCCACCTTATATATTTTGGCATCACAAATTCACATTTGAATATTTATTCAGGTCAAAAGGGTTTCAGCCTCTCTAAACAATACAGCCAGCATATACCAAATTCCACCCCGCCCCTCCCCGCTGGCTGATAAAGCTTTTCCACGCATCTTCTCAAACCATTCTGCCATTTTCCTTAAATCTCTGACCCCAGCTGATCGATCCCTCTATCAATGGGAAACTCGTTTAGTCAACCCTGTCCACACTCTAACTCAATCATGTCTTGTCTACATCTCCTTTGCACTGCGACAAACACTTCACTCTGTCCTGTCTTTCTTCCTAACTGAAGCCCTTCAACCCAAACAATATCCCGGTAAATATTTCCTGCAATTTTCTCAGTGTGATCACATCCCTGCTATAATGTGACTTGTACAACTGCACACAACACTCTTGCTTGGGCATAATGAGCACTTGTTTTCAAATTTCTGTATTAGTCTAAGGGCGATTCTGGCTCGGCAGAAATTATTACCCACTCCTAACTGCCCAGAGGGCAGTTGAGACTCAACCATATTGCTATGAGTCTGAAGTCACATGCAGTCCAGACCAAGTAAGGATAGCAAATTCCACCCCGAAATGATATCAGTGAAACAGATTTTATTTCGAGAATTGTCAATGGATCTATAGCAGTCATTAGACTCTTCCTTGCAGATATTTATTGAATCCAAATTTGACAATCATGGCATTGTGGGATTCAAGCCCGCGTACCCAGACTATTACCTGGGTCTCTGGATTATCAGTCCTACGAACTTACCACAAGACCAACGAAGAAAGACACAAAAGCTGATCTTTTTCAATAAAATGTCTTTTCACCGAAACTGCCTTGAGTATTTTCCATGAGCCTGACGCTCCAATTTTCTCTGGCCTATGTCAGTAAAATCTGCTACATGGGGATTGATTTCACAACCGCGGTATCAGAGAAACTGCGGCACAGCCGCCCAGATCCAACCGGAAATGGGGATGGGATGAGTGCGCAGAGTTACTCTATGGCTCCAGTGATGCAACAGGTGAGCGTGCGGTCCATCTATGATGGCATAGAGGCGCAAGAAATTCCTAGTTTGTCTGTGCTTCTGATCACGGGAATAATTGCCCCCGTTCATACTATTATAGCGATCTACAGTGCATCTTGCTAAGAGAGCTGAGTGGCATAACTGGAGCGTGTTGAGCCCTTAACTTTGCAGTGGTGGGTTTAAAAGATGATTTTGCTATTTGTATCAGTGTTTTCGACACTGGTGGTGGCAGGTGCATTTGCTTGCATAAGCTCAGTATCAGTTTCTTCCACACAGACAAGACTTCAACCTGGAGAAGTTGGTGTTGGGGTGATATTTTAAACTAATGATCCTTGGCGACTTGGACACGGAAAGGATGATGTTTAAGCTCGACGAATAAAACCTGGAATGCAAGCCTGACCTCAGAAACAGAGATCATACATTTAATTTTTTGAAATCCCATTCATTCGTGTCCCTTATGCAGAGGATTCTACCATCTTCACCCAGTCCTGCCTACGAGAGACTCCAGGACCAGAGAAAAATGCGCTGACCCTTGGTTCAAGAATCCCCATCGTGTGGGGAAGCAGGCTAGTCGGCTCTTCCAGTCCACACGGTCCATCTGAAGCGCATCCCATCAGACCCCACGGTATTCTCTATCCCATAAGCCTGCATTTCCCAATGCTGATCCCTGTAACTGGCACATCTTTGGTAAGAGGAAGAAATAAAAACGTAAACACAGAGAGAATGTGCAGACTGCCCACAGACAGACACCTGAGGCTGGGATCGCACCCGGGTTTGTGGTGTAGCCAGGCAGCAACGAACGAGGGGCGAAGAATAACTGTTGTCCTGACCAGTGATACTCAAACCCTGTGGGTGAATGAGAAAGAATGAAAACACATTCACAACATGGACAACAGGATTTGTATCCGTGTGGACACAATTTGAAAGGATTGTTGACCCTGGGTAGAAAAAACGACGCTGATACCACCGAGAAAGCAGGCAAATGTGGGAATTGCTGGAAGGGATTCAATTAACCACAGAAATGCAAACTCATTTAATCAGTAACACTGTGGAGAGACCGTTCACCAGTCCCGCGTGTGGGAAGGGATCACTGAGCAAAACAACCTCCGGACAATCCAGCAGGATTACATATTCCATCAGGTATTCGATTATGCTGTCAATGCTGCTGTTAATCCCAACCAGCTATTTGTTCCATAGCGTCAATCATAGAGTCATACAGCACGATGGCAGACTGGCCCGTCAGTGCAACCAATCCATGCTGAACATACTGCCAAACTAATCTACTCCCATCTGCCTCCTCCTGTACCCGATGAGTGGTTATAATGCCCTTGTAGTTTTATTACTGAGTTGTTAATCCAAAAAAACAGGTAATATTTTGGGGACAAAGAGTTCAGGTCCTGACATGACAGATAGTGGAGTTTGAATTCAATAAGCACCTGGAATTGAAGTGTCTCGTGATGACCTGAATCAGTTGTGTGGAAAATCCCATCTGATTCACTCATGCCAGTTCGGGAAGCAAACTATCATATTCATCTGCTCTGTGCCACAGGAGACTCCATATGGATAATATCGTGGTTGACTTTTAAATGTCCTCTGGGAAATAACTGATGTACGAGATATGAATAAATTTATTTTAAAAATCCCACTTTCCCATTCATGTTTGGAATCAACTGTCCATTAACTATTGCAAACATACCCTCATCCATCACTTCCTCAGCAAGTTAATTGCACACGTAAAACACCTTCCTTAAAAAAAAAGCCTCACATGATTTTTTTTTTAAATCTCTCTCTGTCATATGCCTTCTCACCTTGAAATTCCCGTACTCGGAAAAGGCAGCTATCGTTAACTCTAACTTGCCTCTCAATAATTCGTAAACTTCTGTCAGGTCGCCGTTCAAACCCCTAACCGAGAGTGAAAACAGTCTCAACTAGGAGACAGTGAGAACGGCAATGAGAGATCAGAGTCCAGAGTGTTGTGCTGGGAAAGCACAGCAGGTCAGGCAGCATTTGAGGAGCGGGAGAATCGACGTTTCGGGGAAGAGCCTGATGAAGGACACTTGCGCAAAAAAAATATTCTCCTGCTCCTGGGATGCTGCCTGACCTGTTGTGGTTTTCCAGCACCCCGATCACGAATCTGAAAATAGTCTCAGCCTATCCAGCCTTTCATTATAACTCAAAACTTCCACACATCGCAACATGCGTGCATACTTTTCTGAACGTGCTCCAGCTGAATAATATAATTTCTACAACTGGGCGACCAGAACTGAACATAATATTCCAGAAGAGGCCTCATCGCTATCCTGCAAAGTTTCAACATAACGTCCCGACTCCTATACACAAAGGACTGAACAATGAAGGGAAGTATGCTAAATGCCTTTGAAACACCTTGTCTGTAGGTGATGCAAACTACAAGGAATTATGCACCTGCACCCCAAGATTCTGTGTTCTCCAACACTACGCAACTTGTTGTCGGACCAAAATGCAATACCTTCCATTTATCCAGGTTGAACTCCATGTTACATTTTTCAGTCCAACGACTCATTGGATTAAGATCCTTTTGAAACTTTGATAATCTTCCTCACTGTCTCCAATTCTGGCGTCGCCTGCAAACCTACGAATCATGCCTGCAGTGAGTTCCACTGTTTTCTCATGTAGATCAATGATTCATATTTACTTGTAGTGGCCGTGATTTATCAATGTGCAAATCATACAACAGTTAGTCATGCAATTAACAATGAGGAAGAAAGCCGCAGACTGCAGGGAGATATTAAACAATTGGAAATGAAAATGGTGAAAGCAATTCATTCCAGGCAAGTTGGTGACAGTGAAGCAAGTTCAAACTTCAAACCAGCCGCCCACGCTCCAGTTGTGGCACTCAGCTGTCTCAGCAAGATGCACTGTAGATTGCTATAAACGGGAAAAAAAAATACCTTCTGCCCCGTCTTTGACCAGGAGGACTCCCAACCTCGGAATTGCTTGCGCCTCTAACCCGTCATAGAAATGCCGTGCATTCACCGGATGTGTCACTGGAGTCCTCGAGTATCTGTGCGACCTCATTCCCATCCCGACATCCAGTTGGATTTTCGCGACTGCGCCACTCAGTTCTTCTGATTCTGGGGCTGGGAATTGGGACTATGTGGCAGCAGTGGTTACTGCCTTGTGTGGGGAAACTGATGAAATAGCCGATATTAAACTGCATTACTATTGAAGTATACATTTTGGCAACAACTGCACCGTCCCCGGAGTTTTTGATGTTTTGGAGAAATCTATTTATCTCAGCCTTCAGCATATTAATGATGGAATCACCACAGCCACTGGGGAAACCGATATTAAACGGTCATCCCATTCTGAGTCCCACATATCTGCCACTGTTCGCTAAGCACTGATATTGTGCATTTGGTGCTCTGCCTAACATTGCCTATGATACTGTACTTATTGCACACTGTCAGTGTGCGCGTCTGTGAAATGCCGTGATCGTATAGTGGCTAGTGCTCTGCGTTGTGACCGCAGTAACCTCGGTTCGAATCCGAGTCACGGCAATAATTGCTCTATCTGTCCCAGTTTTTGTGAAACAAAAAGGAATCAGTTGTTTTAACATGGTAATTTTCTCCAAGGTGATGATCTTTTCCCTTCAAATTCTGCTCTCTCACACCTCTGTGTTTCATATGTCAGAATTCAAATCCACCCGTTCTCAGAGATTTCTCTCCCTCCTTCGATCACGAATGGAACTTTCCGTCCCACACCCCCATTTCATTAATTTAGAGTTGCCGGTGTTGGACTATGGTGTACAAAATTAAAAATCACACAACACCAGTTTAGAATCTAACAGGTTTAACTGAGCACTAGTTTTAAGAGCGCTTGCTCTTTCATCACGTGGTTGTGGAGTCATTTCCTATTTTATTAAGCCACTGCAGAATCTAACACTGACTCTCACATTGATACCATTCAGTTTGTGCTGCTGCGGTCACTGTTGCTGAGTGAACGTGCCCCAACCCCACCATCGGGACCTGCAGACCAGTTGATCCATTTGTTTACCGCAGGTAGCAGCTTTTACCGATATGGACTTGCGATTATTGAGGGTCAAGCTCAGGAAAATGACACAGGACAATATCGAGGAAAAGCGACTTCATTGAGAAAGATTAGTTTCACGGGTTTTCTGCAATGGCTGAGCACTATTACCACGGGACTGTTAACTCAGACACCAAGTAAATGAACCAGTGACCCGGGTTTGACTCCAACCATGCCAGGTGTTAGACTTGAGATTCAATAAACATCTGGAATTACGAATCTAATAACATCTATAAATTCATGGTTAATTGTTGAAAAAACAAAACCATCGGGTTCACTGACGTCCTTTGAGGAAGGAACATGACCTGGTCGGGCCTCGATGTGACTCCAGACTCATTGCAATACGGTTGAGTCTCAACTGCCCGCTGTGTAATTAGGGATCGCAATCAATACTGCCGAGCCAGCGACGCCCTCATACTGTAACAAAATCGTAAAAAAAAAAGTTCATTGGGCTCTAGCTAGATTACTGTGTGCAGTTCTGCAATTCAGAGTACTGCATGAATGTGATCGCACTGGGAACGTTGCAGTAGAGATTCACTGGGATATTGTCTGGGCTGAAGAGTTTCAGTTGTGAGGAGAGATTGGACAGACTGGGGTTGTTTGTCGCCGAGCAGAGGAGATTAGAGAAGACATGACTGAGATGTACAAAATAATGAGAGATGTGAATAGGATAGACTGAATGAAGCTTTTGTTATTGATGGAGGGATCAAACACTGGGGCCAAGCGATTTAGGGCAAAGGCAGAAAGTTTTGAGTAGATGTGCGGAAAGGGTCAGAGAGGTGGAAACCCTTCCAACCTGAAAAAAATGGAGATGTTAATTTGCGATGCCAAAGCAAATAAGACTGTGGGCTAAACAATGGAAAACTTGATTCAGGTCGTTAAGCAGTTGAACAAGTGCGGCCACAACAGGATGATGTTGTTGTCCTCCACAGTATCGTGGTTAGTGTCCCCTCCTGTCACAGGGCTCAATCCTCCGCTGGGGGCATCGTAAAGGTTTTAAACCTGTGGCTCTGTTCCCCAGTGAAGGTTATTCATGCTTGGCCTTCCATTCTCGATTGGATATGTCACAGCAAGGGCAGTGCTGTCTGAATCAGCTGGGGAAGGACTGCAGCTCCTGGAGAGAGAGTGTCAGTGAAAGTGCAACACGTAACTTCAGCAAACTGCACATTGTGTTTGTGTTGCAATGAAAACCAGTATATAGAGTTGTTCCTGACTGATGTGTTTATTTAAAGCAGGAATCTGAGGAAGAAAACAGAGTAAACCAATTCAGATCTGAGTGTAGAAACATTTCCTGCAGAACTACTGAGGTTGTACAGCGCAGAACCACGTTTGCATGCATTGAATTCCGGTTGATGGGCGCAGCTTGCTTTCACTCGGCTGAGTTACCAGTGTGTAAATTATACAGATAGTGTTCAATGTGATGGTACCTTTGCTCAGTGGTTCGCACTGCTGTTAAATCTGTAGGTTATGTGGATTGGCCATGTTAAATTGCGCTGATGTGTCCAGGGAGTGAATTCAGTAAGTTAAGTGAATTAGCCATGGGCAACGCAGTGATAAGGTCAGCAGTCACACGATGCCAGGTTTTATTCCAGCAGGTTTATTTGAAATCACAAGCCTGAGCCTGCGGGGATAGAGACGGGAGCTAGATCTAGTTGAGATGCTGTTCAGAGTGGTCCTCCAGACTCGATTGGCTGAACTGCACTTTTTGCATTGTAGGGAATCTGTGATTCTATCAGAGAGGACACTGTTAGCGTTTACTGGGCTGCTAAGACATTAGAGACGATGCTGACGGCGTTCAGTGGGGATGGCATTTTATTTATTTGTGTATTGGAAAATTTGACACTGAACCAAAGAAAACCTAATGGAAGTTTTCCAGAGTATTTGAGGTTTGGAGAGAGTAAATAGATGGCAAATTCACTCTTTCAAGTTCGTATATTTCTGAACGTCAGGCTTTCAAAACCATCGATGTAGGACAAAGAAATGATCGGAGCTGAATTTCTGTCTTTCAGAGAATTCGTTTCCAAAATATTTGGAAAGGCAGATTTAGAGACACACAAGCAGTGAGTTGCACCAGGAGAGAGATAGCCTGTGGCCAGGTAAAAGTGTAAAAGTGGGGTGTGGGGGGTTAGAAGATGCGAAGAAACAATATCTAATTTAGACGACTTCAGATGCAAAGAAATATCGGAAACGTCTGCAGCTGATTAAGATTCAGCAAAAAAAAAACTCAGAGTTTTGAAAGGTTTCTGTTAATATTCCACATGAAGCATTATAAATGGAACTGAGCAGATTTTGTATATTGCCAAGGAAAGCTATTCCATGATGAATAGGAAGTGATCCGTCTCTTAGAGATCGATTTCCTGATTTAATCCCATGGTCTAAAGGTGGGAGGACAATCGCCATCATGTTGGGTTCATTTGACACCACTGAAGTCTACCAAAGTAACTGAGCATCAAAACTGGCATCTTGTTTTGTGGTTTAACCTTCTGTTTTTCTCATCAGTATTTTCTTTAAGCTGAAATAAATTCGGAGCAAAATTGAATGCAACTTTTAACGTTCCAATCACATAAATCCAATTCACTTCCGATCATTGCAATGAACAGAGTGAAGTTGCAGCAAAATTAATAAAATGAAACGAACAACACCGCATTTTCGGGAATTTTACCCAGTTCAGGTTCAGCCATATGAGAAAGCCCATCGAGCTAAAACATCACCTTCACTTCTCTCTCCGTATATACTTCTTCACGTGAGACAGAAACTGTCTGAAGAAATTATGCGTCAAGACTAAATGTGCGTGTGAATGTGACGGGAACTTCATGTTTGCTGGTTCATTCTGAGACAGTTCCGACTCGGAATAAATCAAGGACAAGGTATTCCTTCCAAGAACGAGGCCAATCCCTTGGATTTTGCTGGTATTATTATTCCACTGAAAGCAGAAACGTAATGGCGTGGATTCGATTCCGCTCAGGGAATTTCTCATCCCCTAGGTGCACCATATGTAATCTTGATGTGGTCACATGTGGCCCATGGGCTGAAGTGGCCCAGAGGTTAAGGCGACGGGTTGCTCTTCCATTGCGCATGTGTGGATTTGAATCCTTCTCTGACTGTTCCTTCCATCATAAGCAGCTGTGGTTTCCCTTTGTGCCTCGTATCTTTAATGTACATTGGATGGAGAATCTTGCTCTTGCCCTTCATTGTACTGGAGATTTGTGATAAATCGATACCTCATCAAAGTTGTAATTAAGCAATTTGATTCTGTTGTAAGTTACATTGGGATAATGAAAAGGAGGGCAACGTTTCTTTCCTCCTTTCATTCCATCTTGACTTTCTATGTATTTACATCGAATGAAAGGGGAACAAATAAGGAGAGATCGGGTGCAATAGTTTATCCAGTTGGGTTGTGAATTTTAATATCACACTCCACACAAAGTTCTGATCAGTATTTTAAACAGTCAATTGAATTGGAACCGCAGAAAACTTTTACAATGAAACGAATCATTCATTCTTTCACAGCCTTTTGCTGTGTGAATCATACCGCGATCCATCATCCAGCGTGGTCACCAAGTTGCCAACAACATTAGATCCACCAGTTTTCTTTAGCAATAACAACTTCTGCACATATCCATCTGTGGTGTGCCCAGTGCCATTTATGACTCCAAGCCACAGCACATTTCTTGTTCATCAGTTTATGAGCCGAGTTTCGGATCTGTCTGATCAGTTTGAGAAACCTTTTCTATCACTTAATCCCATCCCCTCAGAATTCTAAACTTATAAGTAAAATAAGGCGTTACATCAAATGATGTAGGATTGGAAGTCGGCCATTCAGCCCATCGAGTCTTCTCCACCATTCGATGAACTCATGGCTGATCTGATAATCTTCAACTCTATTCTCCTGCCTAACCTCGATAATGCTTCATCGACTTTCTGATTAAATATCTGCCTGGCACAGTTTGAAAATACACAACAAATCAGCCTCAACAACAGTTTCAGGAAAGGGTTCTACAGAATCACTGGGCCCTGAGCAAAGAAATTCCTCCTCATTTCTGAATTAAATAGGCAATATCTATTTCTGAGTTCATGTGCTCTGGTGCTCTCCTCATACCAGAGGGCAAACCATCTGCCCGTATTTACCCTGTCAAGGTCGCACGAATATTGAACGTTTATAATTGTTATTATGTGATTATAGAGCTCCATTTTATACAGGGTTGGCACCATGTTTGGAAATCTCTGCTGTCCCTTATAGCGTCCTTACATATTATTAAGGCAGGTGGAGAAATTTATGTGAGGCAACGGTTGAAACTTCAAGCACAGCCGAGAATTGGAACTTGAAATCAGCTAGCGATTGAAATCAGACTGGTCCACACAAGAACGAAATAGAGTAGCTATAAATCTGACAAATGAGAACCTAATCATATTCCATTGACATTCAATGGCTTTACTGTAACCAAATTCCCCTGTGTCATCGTCCACGGAGCTAGAATTTGGGGAAAACGGATCGAGACCGGCTATACAAATACTTTCACAACAAAAACATGTCTGTTGGTAGACAGTTTCGGATTGTAAACTCAACTCATTGCTCCGTGAATCCTACATCGTTTGCAAGGTACAAATGAGATGTGGGACAGAACTCTCTCCATTTGCCGAGATGGGTGTGACTTCAACAACACTTAAGGAACTGGACACCATCCACGACAATGCAGTCACTTGCTTGTACCCGAATCAATACCTGAATATTTATTCCCTTCACCGTTAAGGCACAATAGCAGCAGAGTGCACCAACTACGTGATGCACTGGAGTAAGTCATCCGAGAATTTTCGAACGAAGCTTCAAAGCTGAACAACTTTACTGACTAACAGGACAAGGTTGGAACATGCAACGAAACGCCACCATTTGCAAGTTCCCCTCCAAGGCCAATAGCAGCCTGACTTTGAAAGGAATCAATGATAAACTCATTGAGTGGTGAATCAGTCTTGATGGGCAAAGTTGCATACTTCAGCCCTCCATCTTTAATCTAAAAACTTAATAAATGTTGATTAATGCAGTGACCAGACTTTTGCTCAGACCTTTAGCTATTCCCTAAACTGGTGTTTGCTAAAGTTCTACTAGCTGCAACAGTCTGTGGTCAACAACAGAAAAATCCAAAATCCCTCTCAATCAACTTATTCCCCTCAAGATGAAAGTGGTGCTGGAGAAGCACAGCAAGTCCGTCAGCATTGAGGAAAAATCAACGTTTCGGGCAAAAGCCCTTCATCAGGAATGAGACATGCAGGCTATGGGGTGGAGAGATAAAATGGAGGTCGTGGACCTGGGGAGAAGGTCTCTGAGAGTGCAGTAGATGGATAGACGTGGGGGTTTACAGTGATATGTCAGAGAGGAAGGTGGAATGGATAGGTGGGAATGAAAATACACAGGTGGGACAGGTCAGGAAGACGGTGCTAAGCTGGAAGGTTAGAACTGGGGTAAGATGAGGGAGTGGGAATGAGGAAACTGATGAAGTCCACATTGATGCCATGGGGTTCAAGGGTCCCGAGGAAGAAGATGAGGCATTCTTCCTCCAGGCATTGGGTAGTGAGGGAGTGGCGATGGGGGTGGCTCTGGATCTGCATATCCTCAGGAGAGTGGGAGGCGAAGTTGAAATGTTTGGCCATAGGGCAGTGGAGTTGATTCTTGCAGGTATTTCTGAAGTGCTCTGTCAGAAGATATCTGGTCTACCCAATTTAGAGGTGACCGCATCTGGAACAGCAGATACAACAAATGAGATCTGTGGAAGTGTGGGTGAACCTTTGATGGATGTAGAATGCTCCACTGGAGCCTTGGACAGAGGTGAGGGGTACGATGTGGGTGCAGGTTTTGCAATTCCTTCGGTGGCAGAGGAAGGTGCCGGGAGGGAATGGTGGGTCATTTGAGGGAATGGACGTGACTAGATAGTCGCGGAGAGAAAGGTCGTTGAGGTAAACAAATGGGTTTGGGGAGGGAAATCTTTCCCTGGTGGTGGGGTCAATTTAGAGGTAGTGAAAATGTCGGCGGATGATGTGATTTTTGCGGAGATTTGGTGGAATGGAAGTTGAGAACCTTCCTCTGTCCATGATCTGTCCTTGTTGTGTTTGGAGATATGGGGTTCATGGATGGACGTGCAGGACATGGATGAAATGCGTTAGAGGGCATCTTAAATCACATGGGAGGGAAAGTTCCGTTCTTTAAAGAAGAAGGCCATCTGCTGTGTTCTCTTGTGGAACTGGTCCTCTTGGAGAAGATGCGGCAGAGGCGGAGGAGTTGGGAACACAGGATAACATTGGTGCAGTAGGTGCGATGGGAGGAGTTGAAATTCAGACAGCTGTGAGAGTTAGTGGGTTTCTAAAAAAATATCAGTAACACTGACCTCCAGGGATATTTTTCACTCCCGACCCCTATCCACTTTCCGCAAAGACCATTCCCTCCATGACTACCTAGTCAAGTCCACACCCTCAAATGACCCACGCTCCCCTCCCGACACCTTCCTCTGCCACCACAGGAATTGTAAAACCTGCGCCCACAACCCCCCAACTCCGCCCACTGACCCAAAGAAGCCTTCCACATCCATCAAAGATTCACCTGCACTTCCACACTTGCCATTTATTGCATCCGTTGCTCCTGATGCAGTTTCCTCGACAATGGGGCCACCTTTTCGGAGAACGCTTCAGAGAAAATCTCCAGGACACCGGCAACAATCAACCCCAATGCCCCGTGACCGAACACGTCAGCTCCCCCCGCCACTCTCCCGATGACATGCAGGTCCTGGGCCTCCTCCACCGCCACTCCCTCACCACCTGACGCCTACAGGAAGAACGTCTTATCTTCTGCCTCATGACACTTAACCCCATGGCATCAATGTGGATTTCACCAGTTTCCTCATTTCCCCTCACCTCCCATCTTACTCTAGTTCCAATCTTCTAGCTTGGCACCGTCCTACTGAACTGTCCCACCTGTCTATCTTCCTTCCCACCTATCCACTCCAACCTCTTCTCCGAACTAACACTCTTATCCCCACCTCCATCCACCTATTGCTGTCTCAGCTAAATTCTCCCAAACCACACCCCACCCATTTATCTCCCCAACCTCGAGGCTCCAAGCTTTATTCCTGATGAAGGCCGTTTGCTCAAAGCGTCATTTTTTGTCTGCAACTCAGATGCTGCCTGACCTGCTGTGCTTCTTCAGCACCACTCAATTCTTGACTCTGATCTCCAGCATCTACAGTACGCACTACAACTGATTCCCTTGTCCATTGATATTCAGCGATCATGAATGTCCACTCCAAGATCACTTTGTCTGTCTACACCACACAAAATACTCATTGCTATTGTTTCTTTTCCCCAATTTCGTTCACACTCATTGATCTGAATTCAATGCAATTCGCTATTTCTCCTTTCCATCTTATTGATACATCCCTGCAGTCTCTGACATTCTTCGTCATAGTCAACTACGCGACCAATTGTTGAATCATCAGCAAACCTCTGAATCATAGCTCCTACAACTAAGTCTAAATCATTGGTCTACATCAAAAAACAGTGGAACTCCACTGGAAACACGCATACAAACATGGTTCATTGCTGGTTGGGGTTAACAGCTGCGATAACAGCAGAATCGTACTCCTCCTGTAATTTGGAAACTTGCTGTTCACTCTGTCAGTTGTTCTCCAGAGTGATCACTTCTCACATATGGGTGTGGTGAGTCACCTGTGCGCATTGTGACTGAGCAAGTGAGTTTACACCTCAGCGGGTAATTGAATCCCTTCCAGCAGTCATCCCATGGCCCTGACTTCTTGGCGTTGCGGGTATCCTTTTGTCTATTTAGTTTGATAAACAGTTGAATTCGAGTCCACACAGGCACGATTCCCATTTCCCCCGTTGTCCATGTATGTTTATGCTTCCTTATTCTCCCACGAAAAGTTGTTATCATTTGTCTGAAGACCATTAGTTCTTCATTCGTAATTCACCTTGAACTGAGTCAGAGGGTATTTATGGGTGAACCACATTGTTGTGGGTCTGGAGACACGTGTTGGCAGGACTCGTTATGGTCGGCAGATTCCCCTTTCGAAGGGACATGAACGAATGCGTTTTGTGCATATTAAAGTAATTGTCTCTGTTCCTGAGGTTGGGTTCATTTTCCAGATTTTGTTCATCGAATTCAAATAACAGCAGCTGTCACGTTCCATTCTTCAAAGATTACTAGCCCAATAGATCGCCGCAGCACTAACAACTCCCTGCTGCATTTCTCCATTCAAAGAATGACATTGTCATTTTCGATTATCTCAGATGGAGAGCGAATACTACGCGTTCCTGTGTTGGAATGGAAGAAATGTACAATGGATTGGAGTGTTTACTGGAGCAAGAGACTGATGTGGAGACGATGTGAGCAAAATCAGTTCTTACTGTCAAAGTAACAAAATACCGTTTTGTTAAGGAAAATCTCTTAGAATGCTTTCAATACATCGGCCTCTCACTTAAGGCTTCAGTAAGCTTCTTCTGAGCCAATCCTCAGCGCTGGTTAATGCTGCTGCTGAATCTTAATAATATAATAAATTGAGACCAAGATGCCCTTCCACCTCGCCTTTGACCAGAAGCACTCCCATCCTCAGCATTTCACACGCTTGAATAGATAGACAATGTCTTTTCGCTGGTGGCGTGGAGACCAGAACTAGAGGGCATAGATTTAGGTTGAGAAGGGGAAAATATAAAAGAGACCTAAGGGGTAACCTTTTCATACAGAAGGTGGTGCGTGTATGGAATAAGCTGCCAGAGGAAGTGGTGGAAGCTCGTACAATTGCAACATTTCAAAGGCATTTGGATGAGTATAAGAATAGAAAGGGTTTGGAGGGATATCGGCAGAGTGCTGGCAGGTGGGACTAGATTAGGTTGGGATATTTGGTCGGCATGTTTCCATGCTGTATATCTCTATGACTCAATGTCCGCACCTTTACCAATCATGTCACTGGTGCCACAGAATAGCTTCACGTGCTCATTTCCGCCCCAACTTCCGATTTGATATTAGCGGCTGGGCCACAAAGTTTGCCTGATTCTGGTTCTAGGAACAGGGGTTATGTGACTGACTGCAGCAATGGGTACCTCCTTGTGTGGATAAGTTAGTGAAGCAAAAGTTTTAAAACTCATTGTTATTGAAACATACATTGCACCAAGATCTCGCACTATCCCCTGAAACTTTTTGTTTCTCGAAATTCATCAAACTCAGTCTTCAACATGCAGTCCGATGGAACCACCACAGCGTTTGAGGATATCGAATTAAAAATTCAGCCAATTCTGAATTCCCACATGTCTGCTATCCCTCGCCTAATATTCCTGTTGTGCATCTGCTACTCTTCCTAACATATCTTCTGTCACTGTAATTATTCTTCTTTTTAAACGCGTGTCTCTGCATGACTCAGTAATGGTTTCAATGATAAAATATTCTGCATTGTGGCCGCAGTAAGCTCGTACTAATCCGAGTCACTGCATTATATTCCTTGTGACTCATGCAGAGAACACACAGAAAGAAATTAGTTGATTTTACATGAAAACATTCTCAGAGATTATGATTACTTTGCCACCAAACCCCTCTCTCACACACACATCTCTGCGAGTCATATATCAGGATTCAGACTCACCCCTTCTCGGATTCTTCCCTCCCTCCCGCAATCACATACCTCCTTTAAGTCCCCCCTCCCATTTCCCTTGCAATTACTTTCACATTGACCCCGTTCAGTTGGTGTTGCTGCACTCACTGTTGTTGTGAGACCATGCCCAAGTCTCACCATCGGGACATTCAAACTAGTTGATCCATTTGGATACCGCGGTTGTGAGATCACTCCTCATGTCGCAGCTTTTACTGACATGGATCAGCGATTATTGAAATATCAGGCTCAGGAAAAGGGCACAGGGCAGCATTGAGGAAAAGAAACTTTATTCAAAAAAACACCAGTTTTTTGTCGAATTGCGCATCATTTATTTCATAGAACATAGAACATAGAAGAATACAGCGCAGTACAGGCCCTTTGGCCCTCGATGTTGCGCCGATCCAAGCCCACCTAACCTACACTAGCCCACTATCCTCCATATGCCTATCCAATGCCCGCTTAAATGCCCATAAAGAGGGAGAGTCCACCACTGCTACTGGCAGTGCATTCCATGAACTCACGACTCGCTGAGTAAAGAACCTACCCCTAACATCTGTCCTATACCAACCACCCCTTAATTTAAAGCTATGCCCCCTCGTAATAGCTGACTCCATACGTGGAAAAAGGTTCTCATGGTCAACCCTATCTAAACCCCTAATCATATTGTACTCGAGAATCAATTCAACCCTAAACCTTCTTTTCTCCAATGAAAACAACCCCAAGTGCCTCAGCCTTTCCTCATACGATCTTCCTACCATACCAGGCAACATCCTGGTAAACTTCCTCTGCACCCGTTCCAGTGCCTCCACATCCTTCCTATAGTATGGCGACCAAAACTGTACACAATACTCCAGGAGCGCCGCACCAGAGTCTTATACAACTGCAACATGATCTCAGGACTCCGGAACTCAATTCCTCTACCAATAAAAGCCAGTACACCATATGCCTTCTTCACCGCACTATTTACCTGGGTGGCAACTTTCAAAGATCTGTGTACATGGACACCAAGATCCCTCTGCTCATCCACACTACCAAGTATCCCACCATTAGCCCAATACCCCATCTTTTTGTTATTCTTACCAAAGTGAATCATCTCACACTTAGCTACATTGAACTCCATATGCCACCTTTCTGCCCAGTTCTGCAGCTTATCTATATCCCGCTGTAACCTGCCACATCCTTCCTCACTGTCAACAACTCCTCCGACTTTCATATCATCCGCAAACTTGCTCACCCAACCTTCTAGCCCATCCTCCAGGTCATTTATAAAAATGACAAACAGCAATGGTCCCAAAATAGATCCTTGCGGAACACCGCTAGTAACTGCACTCCACGATGAACCTTTACCATCAACTACTACCCTCTGTCTTCTTCCAGCCAGCCAATTCCTAATCCAAACCTCCAACTCACCCTCAATGCCATCCCTCCATATTCTTTGCAGTAGCCTACCATGGGGAACCTTATCAAACGCCTTACTAAAATCCATATACACCACATCTACCGCTTTCCCCACGTCCACCTACCCAGTCACCTTCTCAAAGAATTCAATAAAGTTTGTGAGGCACGACCTGCCCTTCACAAAACCATGCTGACTATCCTTGATCACATTATTCCTATCCAGATGTTCATAAATCCTATCCTTTACAATTCTCTCTAAGACTTTGCCCACAACAGAAGTGAGACTCACTGGCCTATAGTTACTAGGGTTATCCCTACTCCCCTTCTTGAACAAGGGAACCACATTTGCTAGCCTCCAGTCTTCTGGCACTACTCCTGTAGACAACGAGAACATAAAAATCAAGGCCAATGGCTCTGCAATCTCCTCCCTTGCTTCCCAGAGATTCCTAGGATAAATGCCATCAGGCCCAGGGGACTTATCTATTTTCACCTTATATATTTCACTTGTTCATTCGGCTCAAGCGAGACCAATATGTGTAGTTACGCAATTTACATTGCAGCAGTGATGTAATAGAACGGGAAACGATGCAGGGGAGATTTGATAAGATATTGTCTGAGCTAAAGAAGTGCGATTGGACAAACTAGAGTCGTTTTTCTTAGAGCAGAGGAGATTGAGGGGGGCATGATTAAGATCTAAAAAGTACTGAGGAATATGGATAGAATAGACTGAAGTACATGTTACACTTTGATGGAGACTTCGACCAGGGTTGGCCATCGATTTAAGGTCAGAGGCGTGGAAAAACGTTTTCAAACAGTGGGTGTTTGAAATCTGGAATACAGTGTATGCAAGGATCGAAGAGGCAGAAATCCCCATAACTTTCCGAAATATTCGGATGTGAATTTGTGATGCCAAGACATACAAGGCTATGGGTAAAGTTATTTGAAATGGAGTTCGGACAGTTCAGTGATTGTTACTGAGCAATACAGTTACTCCATTCCAAGGACGGGTTATTAACACCTGTCCTCCATTCTCGAAGGGACATGTCACAGGAAGAACTGTTCTGTCTGAATCAACGTGGGGGAGTACTGATGCTCTCGGGGAGACAGAGTGACAGTGACAGCGCAAACACGTGACTTCTGCAAGCTGTACCTACTGTCAGTGTTTGAATGAAAATCATTAAATACTTTTGCTCCGGAGTGAGCTGTTTATTTATAGCATGTAGCACAGGAAGATATACATTCTGCCCTTTCCCCACTAGCCCATACCACTGAATACCGGCACAATGCAGGAAACATTCTCTCTGTACGCCATCGTCCAATCCTTCTTGACTTCCAACACTTCCCCATATGGCACCATTCCACGAAATCCAAGAAGGTGCAATGCTGATCGTTTATGATGTCTCTCCTCATTGTGTAAGTTTCAGTGATTTATCTGTCCTTCAATCAATTTAGCAAACTGCATTTCCTGCTCACAATGTGATCTCGTCCAGACTGGGGAGAGAAAAACAGAGCGGGTGACAAACGTGTGTGCACCTTCGTTCTGTCAGCAAGCAAAATAAGACCCTGAGCTTCCAGGTTCCTGTCACTGCAACATCTCACTATGTTCCCATGCATCCATTTCGGTTTGGTCTGCTGCAGAGCTCCAGCATAGCACAGCGCGATTTGGATGAGCGGAACGTCATTTCCTGCTGAGACACCGTGCAATCTTCAATACCCAGTATCGAGTTCAATCATTTTTGACCGTGTCCACCTTCTTTCACATTCCTGCCCCACCTACACATACCATTCGTTCCAAAGGCGGATCGTTTGGCTCGAAAATCTCTCCCCAGATACACTGGACCTGCTGATTTTGTTCCGTTATTTCTGCTTTTCTTTGGATAACTTTATTCTGTTCTGATCGCCAGCCTTCAGGAAGCGTGTATTTGCACGGAAGCGTGGTCAGAGGAGATTTACCAAGATGGTTCCTGAGCTCGAACATTCCCCCTGTGTCGATAAGCAAAAGTGAGGGCTGCAGATGCTGGAGCTCAGAGTCGAGAGTGTAGTGCTGGAAAAGCACAGTACGTTAGACAGCATCTGAGGAGAAGAGAATCGCTGCTTCTGGCACAAGCCACCGCCATTGCATTACCAGCCGATGCCTGGAGGAAGAACGTCCCATATTCCACCTTAGGACCCTTCAACCACATGGGCCAAGTGTGTATTTTAATAGCTTCCTCATTTCACCTCCTCCCACATTATCCCAGTGCAAAGCCTCTAATTAGGCACTGCTCTCTGGAACCGGCCAACAATTCCCCCTCTGAACTACCACCACTTCCCTCACCTTCATCCACCTATCACTTTCCCCGCTACCTGACCACCACTCCCATTCCCCTCCCTCAATCCCGACTCAAAAGTCTCATTCCTGGTGAAGGGCTTATGCCCAACACATCAATTGTCCTGCTGCTGGGATGCTGCCTGACCTGCTGTGCTTTGAAAGCACTACTCTCACGCCACTGCAAAGATAGATGAGCTCGACTGGGGCTCTTTATCTGAGAGCAGAGAAAGCTGAGAGAGGAATTGATTATCGTGCACAGAACGGGGATAGATATGTGTGACAGGAATAAACTTCTTATGGGAAGGATTCATTACCAGGGATATAGATGAAACACTACAGAGAAAATGTTCAGAATAGGTTTAGGAAGAATGGTTACATCCTAAGAGTGTCGTTTGTCTGGAACTCACTATTTGAACGTGTGGTGAAGCTAGGAGTCATTAAAATGCTTCAGGAGTACTTAGCCGAACACTTGAGGAGCTAGAGCATGCACCGATGAGGACCAAGTACTGCAAACTGGGGCGAGGATAAACAGGTGTTTGATGAAAGAGTTGAACACCGTAACTTTGAGTGCAGTAAAATGGGGGCTAATACAGCTCTGCGGCACAATGAAAGACGTGTTGGACTTCTACTGCATTGTTCAGATTGCAATTCAAAGTTTGTGATTTTGAGTCCCACCAGAATCGGAGTTTAGTTTGGATTTCAGCTGAATGAATGATCGTTCTGCTGATTCATCATCAGTTCCCATCGTCTGGAGTTCTCCGCCCTGCTACTGACCAGGGAAGATTCCTCACTTTTTGGGTGGTGAGTTTTGAGGGAATCATATCACTTGAAACTTGGTCAGCCCAGAATCGGCCTCTCATTCGCAAAGTCCTCTGCAGAAGCCCACTGTCTCTAAACGCATTTCCCTCCCACAGGTGCAGAGTTTTTCGATTCATTCAGTGTCTCTTTCCCTTTGGGCGTCAGGTTGATGTGGATGGGCTGGGAAAAGACATTGACGGTTTGGTTAACCATGATGACATCAAATGGCAGGATAGCCCTGGTGAGCGAAATGGCCCCCTCTTATTCCTCTCTGTCTGTGCTGTTTCTGACAGAGGGTTTTAAACAATAACATGATGAGAACCCTGTGAATCTACACCACGGAATACCAAGGACCTCCCCTTTATCCCAATGCTCTCACAGCTGGAATACACAGCTCCTGTTGCAGCTTTAGATCAGACAGTGGAGGATTCTCCCAGGCGCTCTATCAGACGGCATGCTCCTTCACACATGTTTCCAACTGGGCACATGGAGCAAATGGCCGTGTGGATATTGGGCATTCAGGGACAGATTTCCCCTTTGCCTGGCTAGAGTTCTGGCCACGGTAATAAACATGAATTTGGGACATTCGGTATCTTTCTCTGGATTGTTATCACTTTACAATTTAAACTGAAATTCAATTTACTGTTGCATAACATTCTTCTATCTTCAGTATTCATGAAAACTGTGCAACATGTCCTTGGATGTAGCCATGATGAAGATTGATGATGAGTGCAGTATGTTTCATGTTGTCTATGGGAACTTGAAGAAGGAAGTTAGTGAAGTGTCATTGAATCGAATTCTGTGCCAAATTGAAGCCGACCGACTGAGAAGCACTGTGATAGCGATAATATCACATTGTCTATCAACAACGCAGCGACCCACGGAGATCCAGATTTCAATCAAGTCTAATTTGCGCAACATTTTTCCGTGCCCCACTTCCTGAACATGATGCCCGCAAATTCACAGGTCCATATCAGTTCCTCCTCCTGTGCCTAAGCATTAATTCCAGAACTGCAGCAAAAGTAGAACATGCGGGTCGAAGGTCCCAGAGGTACGAGTAGGGCACTTTTCAGCTTGCTGCAGGTGGGCTCCAGTGGAGCAACTGATCAGAGCTTGGCACTGAACAGTGTGTTAAAATGCCGCAGTTGTAACTTCAATCCTTATCTAAAGCTGGTTTTACTGACGTTGATCAGGAATTATTGGAGCATCAGAGTGAAGCGTAGTTGAAGAATAATGTCGAATAAAGCAGCATCGATTCTAAAACCCCAGTTTCTGATTTGTGGGATTGTTCTGTCTTTGGGAAAGGCATCAATTATTAACCGTAAAACTGCGCATTTTCCCCAAGTGATTATCCATCTGTGGACCAAGAAACAGAGGTGATATTTAAGCTTGATGACCTTTTTCAAATCTCTGACACTGCACTGGATTACATTCTTGAATAGGCTCTTAAACTCGTTTCATATCATCCTGTTTGCTGCAAAGTCGAACAGCTCATTAACCCGTTCGAAAGGAATTAGATTTATCTCTTAGGGTAGACTGAATGTTGTCAGTGAATCTGGTAAAATATGACAAATAGTTTTGCTGCTGTGCAGAACAGAGGGTTCAAACAGGAATAAGGACGAATCTTGTCTGTGGATTTTTCGGGAGGAGATCAGTGCGTATTAAAATGACTCAGTCCCGTTACTGGTCATTGTGACCAAATGTTCAAGGCAACAGATGGCAAAGATAATGATGCTTGACATCGACAGGTCCATTCTTACTCACTAGAGTCACAATTGTATTACAGATCCCGTGAGCAGTGCAGATGATGATCCTCAAATCAACCTGAGACAGTGCGACAATTAATCCCACGTTGTTATTCTCACTTTATACCATAAACCAGTTAGCCAGCGGATTGAGCTAACCGCCTTCGATTTAATGCAAAGCTAAAACAAACAGCTCAGTACATTAACAATCTGTAGTAGTGCACGTCGAATCAGCTGCTGCACCTTTCAACACCACCAGCTCTTCTTACACTTAACATGTTCAGTTGCCGGTGTTATGCAATTTCTTTCCGATGAACGCTAAACCATTCATGAGTGTGTCACTTTTGCCTCCCCATCCCTGTCCCTGTTAAATTCGCTCCTTGTGTCTGCACGTAGCCTGTCAAATACGCTGGAATCATCTTCTAACATGTTTTTTTCTTTCTGAAAAATCATCTCCGATTTCAAAAACTCAGACTAAAAAGTACCTGATGCAAACTCCTTTGTCGTTCCTCGCTCGTTTTGGAGCTCTAACCTTTGGTTATACGATCACCTGAACGAGGTAATTTCCATCTTTTTTACCCTAACCAATTTTACATCCTCTGGAAAATCTCCATTAGGACACAACTCAGTCATTCCTGATTTGTGTCGCATGATTCCTCATCTATTCCACCATCCCATTAAAACCCTTCTTTTCTTTTCATCCCTTCTTTTCTTTTCTCCCAGTAAATCTCATTTCCGTCGTCTCAAACGATTTTGTATCAAGGAAACTCTGACCATATCCTTCCTAACCATATTCCACTCCCCAACCCCTGTGTATTTCTTCATGTCTTTATATACCAGTAAATTTCGTCCTCAGAAATGATGCTGGGTCTAATTCAACTCATGAAAACTTACAACTATGCTATGCAATCTCTTTACCGGTACAGGATAGGTGTGAGCTATTTCATTTACAGCTGAGTCGGTTGGCTGCAGCAACATTGGTCAAATCGCAGTCACATAGTTGACTGTTGTTCTCATTTTTATTTCTTCCTCAACGTGTGCTAAAGTAACACCGTGAGGAATCAATTAATACTGTAAGACATACATAACCGGGTGTGTTAAATCTAAGGTTATGAGAATAGGGCAGTTTTCATTAACATAGACAAGATATTGCTCAAATCTCAGGCACATGAGATTGACAGAGAGCGATGTTGAGCGAAATAGACTGCCTTGGCAAATGCCAGTGTTTTGAAGTTTTGGGTGTAATGTACTTTTAATGGTGTTGAAATGTCTGGCTAGCACAAGGAGTCCAGAACAAGGTAACAACATAATATTTAGTCGAAACAACTAAGAGCTGTGTTACATGGATACGAAAATGAAATGCGAATTCTGCCAATCATTTTAAATTATGCCCCAATCAAGTTTGAATTTGGTATTTTTACAATGTTAAAACCAATGAAACGATCCGACGTTTTGTGAGACAAATATCAGATATTTTGAACAGTGGCCCAGAGCTGCAAAGAACAGCAAAGAGAGCAGCTAAAAGACCAACAGATGTAGGATGTTCGTAAAATCTCCAAGAAGTGACTATCTGGAGAAATAGATTGCATAGAAAAAAAAGCATCAACACCGACCTGGAGAAAAAATCTACAGAGGAAGATACAAAGAGAAGATTCGACAACGAGCTGGTTTGTAAATTTGACTTTTTTTGTAAATGTTAATTGGGTCAGGTGGAGGGAAGGTATTGTAGACCAGAAGGTTTAGAGAAAGGAGTTGTAAGTAGTGGAAAGTTGATTATTCTTTGTCACATGTTAAAAATGACAATAAAATTGTTAATGTTAACTTTAAATAGTGATTTGTGGGATAGTTCTTTGCCTGTTGAATTTTAACAGAATACAGCATGGGATGAATCCTTTCTACTTTGCTGGTTTACATTAGAAGAGGGGGTTTACCCCGTCACGTAACATCAGTTCCTGTGGTTGCTTTGTTGTTTTGCTCATTTGTGTATTTTGCCTCATTAACGATTTTGAAGTTGGCCCCTCTACACAAAACGTCCGTGTTTTTGTACCATTGTACAAAAGGAACAGTGGGTGTCGGCGACAAGGTTCCCTACAATAACATTCGACGCTGATTCAGTCGATCTATCCTGATATCGACCCATGGAAACAACACTGCCCTCTCTCCTCGAGTCTGGAAAACAATCCCTTCACAGTTAATGTTGAATCCCGCTCTCAAGGCACTTTTCGTTCCTTCGCTTTCAATTCCTCACAGAAGCCGCTTCAGCAGAATTTGTCACTGAGTCATTCCTTTGTTTGTGCTCAGATCCTGTGAGCAGAGCGTTACTGTTAGAGCGTGTTGAGCCCATAAACCAGAGGTCAGACCATACTCTGTGAACTGTAGTCTGCTGTTCATCATTTCACTAACAGCAGGTAGATATATCTATGCTCTCCAAATTTTCACACATGTTTTAAGAAACAAGATAAAAATTTCCTGGTTGTTGTCACACAGACAACAACAGCACTGGTCGAGACTATCTACTTACAGACATCCGTTTGTTTTTCCCATGGGTGTAAAGATGATTGTCTGAAACGCTTTCTTCTGTTCCCTGTCACTCTGGGATGATGTGAGCTGTGAAATCTATTCTCTGAGCTTGGGGTAACGTGACAAAGCTTATACATATCAGGTGCAGTGGTCCTGAGCGACAGGAGTCGCTGCAGTAACATCCCATGCTGATTCGGACAGCAGAGGTCTCGATGTGACTTCGAGAAGGACACAGACACAGTTCCCGATGACTGGGAGAGATTATCTTTTTCCCTGCAGTTCAGCACTTTTCTATTTGTTTCAGATGGCGTTATTTGCACAAGGTTACCAAAAGAAGATGGGTTCCTGTGCATGCGTGATCTCCCTTTTGTACAGCTTTCCAGAATTTTCATAACTCCCACTCCCTCTAGTCCCCGACCCGATCCCTAAACCCGTGTTTAATATGGAGCTGAAGAGCGCGTTCACGTTTCTCTCCCACGACACTGATTGCCAATAGAAGATGAGTTCGTCCAGCTGCCAATGGTGGGAGCCCGCTCGCGGGGAAAGTGGCTGGCACAGCTTCCAAGAAACCGGAAGTCAGAATGGCAAGGAACTGTTCTTAAATCTCAATGCTGCCTTCACTCCGAAACAATAGAAAAAGTCTATTTTTAAACAAAGAGACTTACCTGGTTTATAGATCACGCACAAGCTGCGGTTCTGGCTTGTTGGTCTTGGGTGTGATGTCGCCTCGGGAGGGTGATGTACGTGTGAGAAGTCACACTTCAGCCCTGAGGTTTGCATTTAATTCTATATTTGACTCAGAAGGCAAGATTTCGATGAGATCAAGGTTAGATCAAGGTGCCAAAGCTTCAAGACATACACCAGCAACTTCTTGTCGGCCGTTACTAGACTGAAAAATGGATTCCCTAACTTCAAATGATGCTGATCCTGTTCATGTGGATCTTGCCGAGCGCATGTCATGTCTGAATTAACCTGAAAGCCTTAATCTGTCCAAAATGTTGTTTTTACTCCCACGGTAATCTGCATGTCCTTGATTAGTGTGATCTGCCTTTAACAATCGCAAACAAATGTTTTCACTGTACTCAGGTACATGTGACAATCAAACAATCAAATAAAGTCAATCAATCGAACCACACAGACATTTCCTTATTGCTCGGTGCCAGCACAGCAAAGGCAGGCTGCATGGCCTCACTTTGCATTGTGACATATTTTCTGATTCTAAATTAAATCACAGTCAAAGCAACAGAATGTGGAAATTACCCACAGGTTATATTTACACAGCCGGGGCACACCTGCGCCAAACACAATAAGAGTGAAGACCTTTCAACATCATCCTCTGAGGTACATTCCACACGCCAGGCGAAGTGCTGAAGACAGTGTAATTCATGCTAAAGTCAGCGCTAACAGAGCGGCCCAGCTGGAGCCTATTGGGCTCATTTCCCGGAAATTAATGGATTGAAAACATCCTCTGCTCGTTGACAATGCCACGTTTCAGTGTGTGTACTGTCTCCGCCAGTGTTCCTCTATAACAGAGCTCCATTCTACGTATTGCATGTTGTTTCACTTTCCATTTCCTTTCATTCAATGTATCTGAAATGAATATTTCGTACTGATACACCCACCAAATTGACACAGGTGAGGATACACACTCGTGAAGTTCGGGAAGCTCTTTTCCTGTTCTCTGTCGGTCTGCTCTGATCTGATTTGCAAAATCAATTTGCCAGAGCTGGGAATAAACTGGTGAAGCTGAGATATAGTCGTTCTTTAGTGCTCTATATGCATGACGCCCTGCAGTTATTCCCCACACTGTTTCACACCGCCATGTCCTCCCCGTGAAATGAAAAGACGTGAGTAACAATTGGATCAACTTGTTGGAGACAGCATTGTGACACTGACACAGTTCCGCATTACTAGGACATAGATGGCCAATTATGAATAACCACAGAGATATACAAGCGACAGAGAGTTGCCGTGGACTCGTTGGGCTGAACAGCTTCTGAAGCGAGTGAGTGATGCCCCACGTTGATGCTGCCCCTCGTCCTCTCTCTGGGACAGAGTGGCTGATTGTGAAATAATGTCTCATTGTTAACCCTCCCTTCCGCGTTAGACTGTCTGCAGCTCCGCAGCTTAGGACCGTGGGGATGACTCTCAGTGTCTGAGGGTTTCATTTGCATTCTCTTCATCTAGAACAGCTGGGGCTCAGGTGTTAACTGCTGCCCAATTGCAGGAAAGAAACCGATGTCACTGTTGCAAAAGCCTTTCTGCAGGATTGCTGCGTGAAGATGGACTCTGAACAGCAAACAGATTGCACAAAAATGCCCTCACATTACTTTACTTGAGGGTAGAGAATCCGGAGTACATTCTGTCTTTCCCAACAGCTCAACATCTTTATCGCACTCTCAGATAAATAATATTTACAGAAAGTTCACAATCAAACTTGCTGATTTCCAGCACTTGATGGAACTGGCTCTGCTGATGATAGCAAATCCACGTTTGCCTTCCCTCACACTGCTTGCAGGTGGAGGGAAATAACTGAATACTCTGCCGATGGAGTCCAAGCGGAAGGGTTAAACAGCACTGTCCCGTGAACAAGGAGACGGATTGAGAAGGTGATATTTTTCAAAGACTTTGATGCTTAGAAACCCGAGATCAAAGTATAAATGTTGTTGGATCTGAGCGACTTTCAGCTGATTTGGATTTGGAAACGTAAGAAAGCCACTTATCTGGGGCATGATCTTCGCTCAGCAGGTTGTGTTAATACTGGCATCTGAGAATGTCTTACTTGAAGTCGCCATCGAGCCTTGGTCGTTGATTTCACTTTTGCCCGGTCGTCCTATCAGGTATTTGATAAAAAAAAGGTGTAAATCAGGAAGTTGCCCCCCTTGAAATAACGTTGAATTCTGGAGTAAGAAGAGTCGTTTTAGTAGGCATGGCACAGTAGCACATGTGGTGAAAGGGAAACAAGTGTTTCAGGATGCTCACCACACAATCCCGTTCTGAATAAATCTACCATCTTGGTTGTTTGCACAGTTCTGCATATGAAACTTGAGGAAGTGGGGACATGAAATGATTGAAAACAGCGCTGAACAGGTTAATATCAATGGTGTGGTGTATGAGGAATGTTAAAACTAAAGGTGATTTGTAAGTTTTGGGCAGTTCTTCTTGGAGAGCAGAAGGCTGACAGCTGGCCTTGTTAAAACTTTCTAAGACATGAGTGGGATAGACAGAGGAAATAAGGGAGAATGTTGCCCACGCCTGAAAGAATCGAGAACAATTTGCTGTAGCGTGTTATTGTGGTCTGGTCAAAGCCAAGCTAAAAGCAGCGATATTGGAGAGTTGAATGCAGTGCTGGCGAGTGCAAACACCCTCAAAGGTATCACAGTCCATGCGGTGGTCGCCTCCCCCACCGAAAATCGCAGGCTCTACTGCTGTTGTTTCGTTCCACGCGAGTTGAGCTTTCACTGGAATCAAAACGAGACTGTTACTTCATTGTTGTCGTGAAACCAAGTCTTGCAGTGAATCGACTCGTCGTTATTTGGTGTTCTGACGAAAGGGAAATGTTTCCAATGAGTGACGATGTTACATGGTCTTAAGTTTCCTTCATTTCTGTCCTGCAGACATTAGAAAGGAAAGGTAATCTAATCGAGACTGTCATTGGTGAACTTCATTTTTTATGGCCCATTCTTGTTGTGTTGTTTCGTCCTCTCTTTTCAGCACTTTCTGGGAAGTGGTGGTGCACTAACGCTCCAGTATTTTTGAAAGAGGAGTTTGGAATTGCCCTGCTGTTAGTTGTGAAATTAGTTTATGGCTCATGCTCACGGTCTGTATCACATTCCGCGTTCATGCTTCACTGTGTCTGAAAAATGCATTTGCTTTGTCATTTTTGTTTCTGTTCCGTGTTAAATGCTGACTGTTTTGCCATTCGCTCAATACATTACAAGATAACACCGTTTGTGAAGTAACGTTCAGCAGCAAACCTCCTCAACTGAGGATCCGGGAATATTTCACGGAGTATGGTCAGTCGGAGCAAAAGTAAGAAAATCTTTTGGTTCTGCAGTGTTTCACAATGCTTTCTTTCCGGTGACCAGCCGCAGAGAGCGATGGCAAGCCCCGCTAAAAGTAATCCTTTCAAGCCGGTGTAAGTAACACAACCTTATTGGGGCACACAGCATGGAAACAGAGTCTTTGTGGATCTCGTCCATGCTGACCAAATCGCCAAAATTAAACAAGTCCCACTTCCCAGCACTTGGCCCCTACCCCTCTGAACCCTTCCGATCCAGAAACTCCTCCAGTTGCCTTTGAACGCTTTTGAGTGTACTCGCCTCCTCCGCTTCCTCTGGTCGACAATTCCATACACGCACACCTGTCTGTGTGGGAAATGTGCCTCAGGTTTTGTTTAACTTTTCTTTCGCAGCAGAGAGCGGCGGGAGCTGGGCGGAAGTTCAGGCGGAGCGCAAAGCCAGTCGGGAAGGTAGATGATTGCAATTAGAGTAGGTGAGTTATTTCACCAATCATGCCAGATGAGAGTAGAAGAGAGCAGACGATGAGGAAGGCAGAGAGGAGACAGGTGCAAGAGACCCCGGGAGATGTACCTGTCAGGAACAAGTTGAAGCTTTTGGAAACAATAGAGACTGATGACACTGCCAGTTCGCAAGGTGGCCAGGTCTGTCAATCAAAAGTTGGCGCAGAGGCAGAGCGGAAGAGTCGGACATCGCACAGAGCCGTAGTAATAGGGGACTCCAAGGTGAGAGGAACTGACCAGGGTTTTTGTGACAGCAGACGGGATTTAAGGATGGTGTGTTGCCTTCTTGGTGCCAAGGTGAAATACATCACGGACAGAGTGCAGGAGATCGTCAAGGATGAGGGTGAAGACCCAGAGGTGGTGATACAATTCGGCACAAATGAGGTCGGGAAGAAGAGGAGGAACATACTACAGCGAGACTTCGGAGAACTAGGAAGAAGGCTGCAAAGCAGGACGTCCAAGGAGGTTATCTCCGGTTTGCTTCCAGTTCCTCGGGCTGGTGTGGCCAGAAACAGGGAGATAATGGACTTGAACGTGTGGTTGGGGAACTTGTGCAGGAAGCAAGGATTTAAGTTCTTGGATCACTGGGGTATATTTTGTGGTCAGCACAAATTCTACAAGAGAGACGGTTTTCACCTTAATAGGTTTGGGACCAGCATTCCGGAAGGCAGGTTTTCTACTACATTTAAACTAAGTAGCGGGGGGGAGGGAACAAACTGGACGTTTAAAAAGGAAATTGAAGAGAAAGTTAGAACAAGAGAAGTCAAGAAAGACAACTCTATCAATGAGGCAGAAAACTCGGAAAGGTATCATGCTGTAAGGTTGCGTGAAATAGGGGTTGATGGGAAGGGTGAGAGCAGTAACAAATTAAAAATACTATGCATGAATGCACAAAGCATTAGATATAAGATGGATGAGCTTGAGGCTCTTTTGGAAATGAGCAGATACGATATTGTGGGGATAACTGAGACGTGGCTTCAAGTGGACATGGCCTGGGAAATGAATATTCAAGCCTACACGTGCTATCGTAAGGACAGACTGACGGGCAGAGGGGGTGGGTGGCCTTGTTGGTAAGGGAGGATGTTCAGTCCCTTGCGCGGGGGGAACTAGAGTCAGGGGATGTAGAGTCAGTGTGGATAGAGCTGCGAAATCCCATGGGTAAAAAGACCCTCGTGGGAGTCATCGACAGGCCCCCGAACAGGAGTCTCGATGTCGGATGTAAGTTGAATCAGGAGCTGAAATTGGCCTGTCGTAATGATGTTACTACAGTTGTTATGGGGGATTTTAACACAGCAGGTAGACTGGGAGAATCAGGATGGTATTGCACCTCAAGAAAGAGACTTTGTGGAGTGCCTCAGAGATGGATTCTTAGAGCAGCTAGTGCTGGACCCGACCAGGGAGAAGACAATTCTGGATCTGGTATTGTGTAACAAACCAGAATTGGTCAGGGACCTCGAAGTGAAGGAGCCCTTTGGAAGTAGTGACCATAATTCATTAAGCTTCAATCTGCAATTTGAGAGGGAGAGCGTAGAGTCGGAAGTGACAGTACTTCTGTTGAATAAAGGGAACTATGGAGCTATGAGGGAGGAGCTGGCCAAAGTTCAATGGTGCAATACCTTAGCAGGGATGACCGTGGAGGAACAATGGCGGATATTTCTGTGTATAATGCAGAAGTTGCAGGATCAGTTCATTCCAAAAAGGAAGAAAGATCCCAGGAGGAGGAATGGGTGGCCGTGGCTGACGAGGGAAGTTAAGAAACATATAAAGTTAAAAGAGAAAAAAGTATAACAGAGCAAACATAAGTCGGAAATCTGAGGATTGGGAAGCTTTCAAAGAGCAACAGAGGATTACTAAGAAGGAAATACGCAGATGAAAAATGAGGTACCAAGGTAAACTGGCCAATAATATTAAGGAAGATAGTAAAAGCTTTTTTAGGTATGTGCAAGGCAAAAAAATTTGTTAGGACTAAAATTGGGCCCTTGAAGACTGAAACAGAGGAATATATTACCGGTATCAAAGCAATGGGAGTGGTATTAAATGGGTACTTCAGATCTGTGTTCACTGGGGAAGACACAAGCAATCTCCCTGAGGTAACAGTGGCTGAATGACCTGAACTTAAGGGAATTTATATTTGCCAGGATTTGGTGTTGGAGAGACTGTTAGGTCTGAAGGTTGATAAGTCTCTGGGGCCTGATGGTCTGCATCCCAGAGTACTGAAAGAGGTGGCTCGGGAAATCGTGGATGCGTTGGTGATTATTTTCCAGAGTTCGATAGCTTCGGGGTCGGTTCCTGAGGATTGGAGGATGGCTAATGTTATACCACTTTTTAAGAAAGGTGGGAGAGAGAAAGCAGGAAATTATAGACCAGTTAGTCTGACCTCAGTGGTAGGTAAGATGATGGAGTGTATTGTAAAGAATGAAATTACGGCACAACTGGATAGTAGTAACAGGATAGGACAGAGTTAGCATGGATTTATGAAGGGAAAATCATGCTTGACTAAAATCTTCTTGAATTTTTTGAGGATGTAACTCTGAAGATGGACGAGGGAGATCCAGTAGATGTTGTGTACCTGGACTTTCAGAAAGCCTTTGATAAAGTCCCACACAGGAGGTTAGTTAGTAAAAGTAGGGCGCATGATATTGGGGGCAAAGTACTAGATTGGCTTGAAAATTGGTTGGCTGATAGGAAACAAAGGGTAGTGATAAACGGCTCCATTTCGGAATGGCAGGCGGTGACCAGTGGGGTACCGCAGGGATCCGTGCTGGGACCGCAGCTTTTTACAATATATGTTAATGATATAGAAGATGGTATCCGCAATAACATTAGCAAATTTGCTGATAATACAAAGCTGGGTGGCCGGGTGAGATTTGTTGAGGATGTTAGGAGATTACAGGGTGAACTGGACAAGTCAGGTGAGTGGGCAGATGCATGGCAGATGCAGTTTAATGTGGATAAATGTATGGTTATCCACTTTGGTGGCAAGAACAGGAAGGCAGATTTCGACCTCAATGGAATCAATTTAGGCAAAGGGGCAGTACAGAGAGATCTGGGTGTTCTTGTACACCAGTCAATGAAGGCAAGCATGCAGGTACAGCAGGTAGTGAAGAAGGCTTATAGCATGTTGGCCTTCATAACAAGAGGGATTGAGTATAGAAGCAAAGAGGTTCTTCTGCAGCTGTACAGGGCCCTGGTGAGAGCACACCTGGAATACTGTGTGCACTTCTGGTCTCCAAATTTGAGGAAAGACATTCTGGCTAATGAGGGAGTGCAGCGTAGTTCACGAGGTCAATTCCTGGAATGTCGGGATTACCTTACACTGAAAAACTGAAAAACTGGGATTGTATACCCTTGAGTTTAAAAGACTGAGAGGGGATCTGATTGAGACATATAAGATTATGAAAGGATTGGACACTCTGGCAGCAGGAAACATGTTTCCGCTGATGGGTGAGTACCGAACCAGAGGACACAGCTTAAAAATATGGGGTAGACCATTTAGGACAAAGATGAGGAGTAACTTCTTCACCCAGAGAGTGGTGGCTGTGTTGAATGCTCTGCCCAAAGGGCATTGGAGGCCCAGTGTCTGGATTCATTTAAGAAAGAGTTGGATAGAGATCTCAAAAATAGTGGATTCAAGGGTTATGGAGATAAGGCAGGAAGAGGATTCTGATTAGGAATGATCAGCCATGATCATATTGAATGGCGGTTCAGGCTCGAAGGGCTGACTGGCCTACTACTGCACCTATTGTCTATTGTCTATTTTCTACCTCTGTGAACACATCCAGCTGCAGCAAATCGTACTGGCCTTCTTACATTTTTATGGCCCTGACCACTCTCTGTAACTCTCTCATCCCCTCCAGCACCGTCACCTCTCGCTGTTCTTGTCGTGTCAATGATTCCCCTTCCCACTGCTCTCCTTCTGCTAGCAGACCCTTTTCAATCCCTTTAAAACTTACTCCAAAAACACTCTCTCACTTCAGGATTTAAGTACTTTTTGGTGACCTTCTCAGCCTCATAATCGAATATGATCCATTTTGTCCTGAGTGAGGGACAGATGGGGATTTCTTGCTGAGGTGTGTCTGTTCCAGTGGAATATCTTTTGTTGAATGTTTTACACTGTTCCTTCAAATGTTTTCCACTGTTCATTTGCAGAAACATGCTTCGATCTGTTTAGCTTGTTGTTCTTTGTCATTTCTCCTGTCAAACTCGGGTCATTGGCTATATTTGTTTCCAGTTGTAGCTTGTCCTTTCTGTGAATCATATTAAAAGTTTATATTTCTTTAAACAACACTTCATCAAAATTTCCCAGAGGATTTCTCCAGGTGACATTACTCATTCACTAAGTTTCATCACACAATGGGCGATCTGAGTTAGTTATGTCCCGATCCAGTTGCATAATGTGTTATTCAAAGATACACTGATGAACAATCTCCGCATTCCCCTTCTAATATCACTGTTATTAATGCGATTATCCCAGATTATACGAATATTGAAGTTTCCCAAAATTATCACAATGTGTTTATTTTTTAAAATTCCAACGACTTCCTGTTTAATGCAGTGATGAGCAATGGAATGCTTTTAGGTGGCTAAAACTATTTTGCTACTTGTTTCCTTGACAAGTAGTAGCCAGAACGTACATTCAGACTGACTCTACTTCATGATCTTCGGCCAGATGCTTTCTCTGTAATGCCTTTGTTATCCATTACAGTTAGCGTTGCCCATTTTGATTGCGTTTGCCCAAGGTTGTGAACCATTAACTATTTTTGTTCGCCCTGTAACCACGTCTCCCTGCTATCTAAATATCTTTTATCTCTTTGTCACAAATCAATCTACCTCATTGATGAGACTTTTTCCATTCGACAAGAGAACATAATGCTCCTTTTTCCCACAATTTCCTGTCACAAACCAATTCGACAATGTGCTGCTTTAGTGCAGCTTTGTCCCAACCTGTTCCTTTCATCTGCACGGATGCTTCATATTTTCTCTTTGCATTTGTAAAGCTCCTTTCACCTGAACCCTGTCTCTGCACCCTCACTGTCATTTTAAGGCCCTGCTCATAAACCTACGACATGATTTCCCAGGACACTGGCCCCATCACAGTTCCAGGTGGACCATTCCAATTGATTTTTTAAAATGTGGTGTGAGATGTGGGGTCTCTGTTTGAGCAGCCCTTCTTTCCCATCCCTCGCTGCCCTTGAACTGAGTAGCTTGCTCGGCCATTTCAGAGGGTAATTGAGAGGCAAATACTTTGCTGTGGGTATGTCGTGCAGACCAAGTGAGGATGGGCAGATGTCCTTCTCGAAAGGACAAGTGTTTGGGCTTTATTTGTACTTCAGCAATGGTTTCATACGTATTTATCGATTGTTAATTACAATGTAAAAAAATATATTGATTTCAATTTTCTCAATTTCTGATGGTGAGATTCAAACCTGTCTCCCCTGAACATTAGCTGAGATTTGGGATGCATGCTCTAGCAATAATACCACTGAGCCATCACTTCGCCTACTGACTGTTTGCTCATCGCTGATCACTGATACCAGTATATAATGAAGCTAAGTCCGTTCTTCCTACAAACGTGTTTGATCCTGAAATCATTCTGAAAACTAGTGCTATCACTCAGTCTCGTTCCATGTGGTATCCCTCAGTGTGTGGGTCTAATTGCTGGCTCTGTCAGTGTTTCTCGCTCTTGCAGTTTCTCCAGGTCCTGAGCCAACAGAATTTTCCACTCCAGAGAGACGCAGCAGCACAGGTCAGGGATGGAGACTGGGATTTTCCAGACCTGTGTTGTAACCCACACTACAGCAGTCTAATTTCTCATCCTCTGGATCAGTGGTGCTGGAAGAGCAAAGCAATTCAGGCAGCATCCAACGAGCAGCGCCTGAATTACTGTGCTCTTCCAGCACCACTGATCCAGAATCTGGTTTCCAGCATCTGCAGTTATTGTTTTTACCTCCTTCCTAATTTCTCATCCTGTCTATTTATCTGTCTCCTTTAGATACTCAGGAAGTTCTGGACTCCAAAGACTACAGGCTGCCGGGTTCCTCGTCCATCACCACTTTGAAGATGTTTGGTCAGCCAGAGAGACAAAGGGCAGGGTGATCTGGATCCTTTAATAAGTCCCGCAGTGAGATAAGATTACTCACAGTGCACAGAGCAGAGAGCAATGATAGGGCTCCAAACAGCGGCTAACAAGACATGACATCGATACAGTGCAAGAGGGAGAGCATTTTACAGACACACCCAAGGATCAATCTCTTCCTCCACTTTACATTGTACTAAGACAGCACAGCTATCAATCTAGGACTGTGCTGATTTCGTGAGCATCGGTATAACAGAGGAGATAAGCAGGCCTCTCACAAGAGGGTGTAGATGCTGCCTGGGATTTTTCTGCTCTGCGCTCCCTCTCCAACACTGTATCTATGGAATGTATCATCGACCAGAGTCTTGAAACATGTGTAACACCTAAATCAGTTCCACTCACGGTAACTTCCTCCCTTTCCGATAGTCCCTCCATATATTTGAAATGTGCTGCATTCCAGACTACTATCCCTATCGCTGTAACTTGCTTCAGTGTCTACAACATGCCTTATCTCAGTAGTCTTGTCCTCCAGTAACTAGAGACAGAGTCATGCAGCACGGAAACAGAAACTTATGTCCAACTGATCCATGCGGACCACTTGCCCAAGCTGAATGACTCGCTTTTGCCTGCGTTTGGCCCATATCTGTTCAAAACTTCTCCTCTCCATGTACATGCTCAATCGTATTTTCCTTGTTGCAATTGTACATGTTTCTCCAATTTCCTCTACCAGTCCGTTCCGTCTATGCAACATCCTCTGTGGATAATGTTGCCCTTCAATTCCTTCTTTAAATCCTTGCTCTCTCACCTCCCGTTTATACTTTTTAGTTTTAGACTCATTGACCCTTGGCTATTCACCTCACTCAGGGCCCACAAGATTTTGTAAACCTTGATAAGGTCACCCAGTAGCCACTCTGTTCAAGGGAAATATTTAGGACATTGTTACAAATATCTCCGACCTGTGCATCAAAGTGCTGGCCAATGAGGGTAAATGTGCCAAATGCTGCATTCCCCACCCTGTCCCCCAGGGTGGGGAACAATGTAACTAAACCCCTTGGTGTCTCTCTATTTGATAACACTGCCCAGAGCCCTGCTATGAACTCTGTTAGTCCGACATGGTTTGTCTTAACAAAATCCACCACCTGAATTCAACTCCATCTTCATTGCTTGGCCCACTGGCCCACTTGGTAAATATCCCCTTTGATAACCATATTCACTGCCCACGACACCATTAATTTGATTATCCATAAAATTACTAACAATGACTTCTATATTCTCAACCAAATAGTTTATGTAGATGATGCACATCAGTGGACTCAGTCCGATCCTTATAGCATACTGCTGGTCACAGGCCTCTAGTCTGAACAACAATGCTCTCCCACCACCCTCTGTCTCCTACTGTCAAGCCAACTTTTTATCCAGTTGCCTAGCTCTCCCTGATCCCATGTGATCTCACCTTATGAAACAGTAAATCATTCTAAACCCTGTCAAAGTCCTTCTGACATGAATGTCGACAATGTATGGTCACCACTTCAACAAAAGCATTCAAGTAAGTGAGACCTGACTTTGTATGCACAATGCTGTGCAGACTATCTTTCATCAATTCTTGCCTTTCCAAATGTATGTAACTCCTATCTGGCAGAATCACTTCCACAATTTACCTACCACTGACATTGGGCTAACTGGCCTTTAGTTCCATGGCTTTCCATCGCAGCCTTTCTCAAAAAATGGAACAAAACCATATTCTTGTTATAGAGTTGGACAGAATGCAAACTGACCCTTAGGTTGAAATCAACCACAATTCAAACTAAACTCTTCCCAGTTGTTTCTTGCTGGTCCATATCCCTCCAAACGTTTCCTATTCATGTGCTTAACCAAAAGTCTTTAAACGTTGTAATTGTACCCACGTCCACCCCTTCCTCAGGAAGTTCATTCCGCACTCAACCGCACTCTGTGTAACAATTTGCCCCTCATGTCTTTTTGTGAACATTTCTCTCCTCTAATCATAAAAATGTGGCCACTCCTCTTGAGACAACTGCCATTAACTCTATCTATAGCCCTCATCATTTTATAAATTTGTATAAGTTCATCTTTCATCCTCCAGGCTCCAGTGAAAACAGACTCAGCATATTCAGCCATTTTTCAGAACTCAAGCCTTCCATATCCAGCAACATCATGGCACATCTCTTCTGAACACCATGCTGCTTAATAATATCTTCCCTAAAACTGGGCGACCAGAACTGGACAAAGTATTTCAGAAGAGGCCCCAACAATATCTGTACAATATCAATATGACGTCCCAAATCCTACACTCTATGGACTGAACAATAGTCAAGTATGCCAAGCACCGTCTTAACCATCTTGTGATGCAAACTTCAAGAAGTATGCAGCTGAACACGGCGGTCCCTCTGCTCTAAAACACTACCGAGGCCCTTGCTTATTTTACCAGATGCACTACCTTACATTTATTCAGATTGAATTCCACCTACAGTTTTTAAGCCCATTCACCCATGTCATCAAGATCCCTTTGTAATCTTCGCAAAAATCCTTCACAGTCAATGATGCCACCTTCCATCCTTCCAGCCCATCACATATGGCTCTCAGTGAAACAAATACCTTTGCTCATGGCTCCACAATTTCTTCCATAGCATTGCACAATGTCCTGTGATACACTTAATCACGTCTTGGGGCTTTCCATACCTTTGTTTTTTAAAACCTCCAGCACCATCTCTTCTGTAACATGCTTCTTTTCAAGTCTAGAGATGTACAACATGGAAACAGACCTTTTAGTCCAACTCATCCATGCTGACCAGAAGATCTAGATAAATCCATCCCATTTACCAGTATTTGTAAACATGTACCTCTAAACCCTTATTATTCATATACCCATCCAGTTACCCTTTAAATGTTGACATAGTGTCAGTATCTGTTACTTTCTTTCTCAGCTCATTCCATCCATGCATTACCGTGTGCGTGAAAAAGCTGTCCCTTCGGTCCTTTTTAAACATTTCCCCTCTAATCTTAAACCTAAGCCATCTAGTTTTCGAGTCGCCAAACCCTGAGAAAAGACCTTGAATGTTTACACAATCCATACTCCTCATGTTTATATAACATCGGTGAGGTTACGTCTCTAATGCTGCAGGGAAAATAACCCCAGCTTATTCAGCAACAATCCCGGCAATATCTTGTAAATCTTTTCTGAGCACTTTCAAGTTTCACAACATCATTCCTATCTCAGGGAGACTGGAATTGCAGATAACTCCAATTGTGGCCTAACGTATTACTCTTGTTCCCTGAGTTCCCCGGTCCTTGTGAACAGTAAGTTCTGGAGTGAAACAATTGTGTCGTGTCTTAGCAAATATCCTGCAGTTCCACACATCGATGGCCTCATTGGTGTTTAAGGGTCCCTATTTTCTCCCTCGTTATTCTTTTACTCTTAATATATTATTTACAATCACTTTTGGATTCGCCTTATCCTTCTCTGCCAAGGCTATTTCATGTAACCTTTATTCAATCCTGATTTCCACCCAAGGTACATTCCTATAGCCCCTGTGGTCCGCAGGGATTCCCTTGATACAACTGGCTATACCTGACATGCGCCCCCTTTTCCTTGAACTGACCTTCAATAGACAGCCAGTATTTCCAAATGCTGTCAGCAATAAGCTGCACACAAACAGGAACTTGCTGTCGCTGAACGCTGAATTTATCTCAATTTTAAAATTTTCTCGCTTGCCAGAATTCACGTTCCCTGGATATAGACTCCCCAATCAAATTTTGAAAGTTCCTGGCTAATACGATCAAAATTAATCTGGCCCCATTTTAAACTTGAACTTGTGGACCAGGCCTATCCTTTTTTATTGCTGTTTTCAAACTAAAACAACTATGGGCACTCTGGCAAAATACTTCCCCACGAACACCTCAGTGCCTTTCCCTACTTTGTTTCCCAAGGGCAGGTCAAGTTTGGCCCCTTTCTCTATTCAGGCCATTTACATATTGATTTGGAGTTTCTGGAACACAATTCTCAAACTCCTCGCTTGCAAACGCGGAACACTGGCAGTCCCAGTCTAAGATGGAAAGTGAAATAAAAAAGCCATTTCATAAGAGCCCAAACATTTTGATTGATATTTGTGATCTCCAGACATATTTATTCCTCAGTCTGCCACGGATTATTCGGGGTTAGTAGAACAATTGTATCAAAGTGATGACTATTTCTCAGTTCCACGAACATAGCTTCACTGGGTTATCCCACGGGAACATCCTCTGTATGTACTTTTGGGATGATCGATGCAATCAAAACACAACACTACGTGTCCTCTCTTTGCTCCCCTTCGATGCTTCTTGCAGCATCTCTACCTTCAAACAATGAGCTGCCAGTCCTACCACTCCCTCAGCTGTGTTTCTGTAATAACTATAATATCCCAGTCCCATGTTCCAAACCATGACCTGAGTTCATCTTCTTCAGCTGTCAGGCCTCTTGCATTCAAATAAATGCAATTTAATAATCAGACTTCACCCATTCCATGCTACGTTCTTGCCTGCCTTGTCTGTTCAAATCACTCTCTATAACCTGTGTACCAGTCTCAATCTGCTTTCTGGCCTTACCACTGTTAAAGGTTCAACACCCTGCCAGGCTAGATGATATCCTCTCAAGCAGCTCTATCAATTCGCCCCACCAGGATATGGGTCCCCCTCGCGCTCCCAGTGCAGGAGTCTTGCCACCCTGTCTCCTTGTCCTTACATCTTCAAGGATCTATGGAGTTGTCCACGAAGGTCCCTGTGTTCCTCAGTAATCCACAAAGACCTACCATTCATGTCTGTCCTTCACTTATCATACCTCCTACAAGTTATTGCCTCATATTGATCAGAACTAAACTCTGCTCGGATTGTCATCTGATTGACATCAGACTGTAGCCTGAGACCATCCTTCTCACAGAGGACAACACCCTCACCTTCCATGTAATCTGCAAACCTACTAATGATACCTTCTGCTTTCAAATCCGAATTATTAATGTACATCATAAACAATGGTTCCTGCACAGATGCCTGTGATACACCCACTGGTGAAAGAATTTCAACACAAAGAAGACTATCCATTAATTTTGTATCCAATTTGCCAACTTGCCTTGGATCGAAATGACTCTTTACCTTTGAACCAGCCTTCCATGTGGGACCTTGTCTAAAGCCTTATTCAAGTCCATGTAACCCACATCATATGCACTGCCCTCATCAATATTTTTCGACGACTATTCAAAAAATTCCACTGAATTCCTCAGACAGTATCTACCTCTACCAAATCCGTAATTACTCAGCCGGGTTGATCCTTGCCCTTGCAAGCGTTGCTTCATCCTTACAATTGTTTCCAATAATTTCAATCCCCCTGCTGCCAGACTATCTGCTCTGTAATTACCTGGCCTATTCCTGCTGCCCTTCTTGAACAAAGAAAACACATTAACGAGCCTCCAGTCATTCGGCACTCCACCTGTGGCCAGCAAAGTATTAAATATATCCGCCAGGTTCCCAACAATGTCCACTCTTTAACCCCATAGCAGCCTGAGATACATTTCATTGGGCACTGGTTGATTTCTCCACTTTTATGCCTGTGAAAACATTCAATACCTCATCCTTATTAATCTTAACACGTTCGAGAACGTCACCATCCCAACTGAAATCCCCTCCTACAATGTCTTTCTCCTGTGTTAATACAGATGGGAAATATTCATTGAAGACCTGACCTACTTCCTCTGACTCCATTCACTGATTGTCCCTTTTGTTTCTAGCAGGGGCAACTCTTCAACTGGTAAACCTTACTCTAACTGTATTGATAAAATACCTTGTGACCTTTCCTTAACAGTATCGGCCAAGGATATTATGGATGAGTGCCGAACCAGAGGATACATCTTAAAAATACGGGGTAGACCATTTAGGACAGAGATGATGAGAAACGTCTTCACCCAGAGAGTGGTGGCTGTGTGGAATGCTCTGCCCCAGAGGGAAGTGGAGGCCCAGTCTCTGGATTCATTGAAGAAAGAGTTGGATAGAGCTCTCAAGGATTGTGGAATCAAGGGTTATGGAGATAAGGCAGGAACAGGATACTTATTAAGGATGATCAGCCATGATCATACTGAATGGTGGTGCAGGCTCGAAGGGTAGAATGGCCTACGAGAGCACCTACTGTCAATTGTCTATTGATATTTCATGCCCATTCTTTGCCCCTAATTTTAAGGACCCCCTTGCACTCGCTATAGTATTGAAAGGCTTCGCCTGTTTCTATCACACTGTACTTCCTTCATCAAGCTCACGATATCACTTGACCAGTTACTGGAGCTGGAGTGACTGCCTTTGTGATTCACTCACCGAAGAGCACACTGGACCTGAATTCTCACTGTATCACTTTCACGTTCTTCCTCTTTCCGAATATGACCCAAACTGCAAATAATTCCTCCCAGTCTGTGTTTGCCAGACCCTGTCTCGTGATAGTGATAATGCCCAGTGATACTGATATTCTAATGATTAAGCGGCTTCCCCAGATCTGGCCTCTTCACTTCTACACTATCCATTTTCCAAAATGACTTTGAAACCTAGTGTTATGACGACTATCACCAAACCGCTACAAAAATCCTTCTGTCTGTCACCTTGTCCAGCACCTACAGCCCACTCAGTCTGGAACATCAGGCCTGACTGACTGACCCGTCCATCTGTGTACCTTCCTCCAGCAACTCCAGCACATGATGTCACTGTAACCTTCTCCAGTCTCCACAGCACACATCCATCCTGTCCTATAGCATCCCATTACTTCTAACATTCCATCATCCATTTCACCTCACAGTCGGTAAAGATTCCTTCAGTTCCAACAGCATTTGTTGCTAATGCTCATTTCGTGTAACGTTCTGAAGCTATTCGAACACTCCCGAGATCTGTAACCTTGCCCTCTCTCTCTCTTCAATCTGCTCTGTCTCTGTGACTAACTCCCATCTCTACAATGTTCCTTACCTCTGACCACCTGCAGTCAGTACTCGCCTTCCTAGCTCTCGAACATCCTGCGGCCACTAAAACCATCCACGTGTCTGACATATCCTCTCAATTGTTGTAACAACTTTCATTACACAATTGCCCCTGTCTATATCCTCAGCCAGTCCATAGAATTTTTGCTAACTCGGTAACTTCCCTTGTCGGATGCTGCCTGATCTGCTGTGTTTTTCCAGCACCACTCTAATCCAAACTTTGGTTTCTAGCATCCGCAGTCCTCACTTTTGCCTTGGTAACCTTACCCATTGTGTACAAGTCTGAATATGACTAACTTCATCCAGTCTTCCCCAACCGCCCCTACCTCCAATTGTCTCGAGAATCCATAGCACTCCCAATGGGTTAACCTACTCCAGTCCCTCTCATGTACACCATTTATGTAACCTTCTCATGTCCCTAACTACATTCTCCTCCTAGTGAACTTTGTGACCTGGTCTAATGTCTGCAGTGCTCTGTGTAATCAGATATAGGGTTGACTCAATAGTTGAGGAGGAAGTGAGGTCTGCAGATGCTGGAGATCAAAGTTGAAACTTTATTGCTGGAACAGCACAGCAGGTCAGGCAGCATCCAGGGAACAGGAGATTCGACGTTTCGGATTCCTGAAGAAGGGCCTGTGCCCGAAACGTCGAATCTCCTGTTCCCTGGATGCTGCCTGACCTGCTGTGCTGTTCCAGCAATAAAGTTTCAACCTTGACTCAATAGTTGGCATTGCAGCCTCACAGCGTTAGAGAACTGGCTTCAATTCCAGCCTTGGGCGACTGGCTGTGTGGACTTTGCATGTTCTCCCTCCGACTATTTGGGTTTCTTCTGGGTACTCTGGTTTTCTCCCACAGTCCAAAATGTGCACGATCAGTGGATCGGCCATCATAAATTGACTGTAATATTTAGGAATGTGTGGTTTAAGTAAGTTCACCATTAGAAATGCAGGGTTTAATGGATATGTAGAGGGTTGGGTCTGGGTAGGATGCTCTTCCGAGGGTTTTAATGGACTGATTGGGCCGAATGGTCTGGGTGCACACTGTGGAGATTATATTCCGATCTTCACCCAACCCTATCAACCATCCCCGTTTCTTGAACCTTGCCTCATCCCCAATATTCTCCTTATCACTGTAATCTCCTCCACTCTCTCAAACACACTTTGTCTATGTAAGCTTCTCCAGTCCTTACAAAGATCGATAGGATTGTCACCTCTTCCTGCTTTTAGAACCCTCCTTATAACTATTGGCATTTATTACAGCACTCCGAATCACTGTTCCCTCTTGAAACTCCCATAAACATTTGTATCTCTGAAAATTCGTTTGGACTGCCTCAATTTCCCTTTGACAGTTACATAGTGAGACCTGTTCTATATCAATGAAGTAATTAAGTCTTGGCAAACCTCATTATTATTACCTTCCTCCAGCCTTACAGCACTGAGGATCTGTCGAAGCTCTTTTGAACCCGACAGCCATCTCTGTGTCTGTAATCTCCTCCACTCCCCATAATACATTCTCTCGGAGCTGCTCTGTAGTCCATTAAACTCTCCCTAACAATGTCTGCATCAGTGTAACCTTAATCAAAAACACAACCTTCCCTATCTGTGTCAATCCCTACACCAGTCCCTATTCCTCTAAGCTCCGTATAACAATACAACCTTCCATCTCTGTGTATTCCCCTTCAGACCCTACATCCCTCCCTATCTGTGTAACCTTCTCCATGCATTTTTGCATCATTCTCTTCAAACGTCCCTGTCAGTGTAATCTCTTCCAGACCTGAAAACTTTCGCTCTCTTGAACTTACTCAGACAACACAACGTTCACTATCTGTGACCTACTCTGTTGAAGAAACTTCCCTCTGTAAACTGCTCCAACTCTTCAACTCTCCATAAGCTCCTGCAGCTCTTAAATCCCTCTCTATCTACAAAACCTCTTCCAGTCTCTAAAACACCATCAGTTTGTTGAGACCCGAAAACCATCCCTATCTGTGTAATCTTGCCATGTCCTTGCAACATTCCCAACCTGCAGAAACAACTCCAATGCCTGTGCCTCTCCAAATCTAGTTCCGACTAGACCCACCATCTATTTAACATCCTCCCGTCACTATCACCCCGTCAATATGAGGTCCTCCAATCTTTCCATCATCTACCCATCTCCATAACCTTTTCCAGCTCTTACCCCCTATCTGTGCAAACGTCACCCTCCCCTCCTTCCCTGTGAAATCACCTCTAAGTCCCCACAATCCTCCAAATCTAAGTGCTATGCTCCATATCAGACCATTGCTGTCTCTGTAAACACCTTCACTCCTGACAACGTTTCCCACTTGTGTAACATTGTTCAGCCTCATACTCTCCAGCTTCCTGAATCCTCTTCCTGCCATTGCAACCAAAACCATGTTTATGTAACATGCACCAGTGCTTAAACCCTCCCCAACTCAGTAACCTCATGCAGTCCTAACAAAACACATAAACTGTGGAACACCTCATTTCCCCACAATCCTCTCTCCCGCCCTCCAGAAAAGCCATTATCACCATGAAACCTCACAATTACTGAAGCCTCCTTTTGGCATTGCAAACCTCCTAATGACTGCAAAATCCTCCAGTCCTGATATCAGTCCCTATCTCCGTGACCACCCTCCAGTACCCTTCTCCGGAACATGGCAGAGAAGGGGAGATTTGTAGAATCCGGGCCATGTGAGAGGGGTAGAATCCTGGGAATTACAGATTAAGTCTTATGTTTGTGGTGTGCAAATTATTGGAGAGGATTTTGAGAGACAGCATTTATGACTACTTGGAAAACTATAGTTAAATTTTAGACAGTCAGCATGGGTTTATGAGGTGCAGGTCATACCTTACAAATCTTATTAAATTCTTTGAGGATATGACAGAATACGTTGATATATCATTCAGAAAATAAGGAGGCATGACATACAGGGAAATTTGTCTGTCTGGATATAGGATTGAATGACCCAGAGAAGACAGAGGGTGGCAGCAAATGGACAGTACTGAGTCTGAGCTCAGTGACAAGTGGTGTTCTGCAACAATCGGTTTTGTAGATCTGCTCTTTGCTTTCCTTAGAAATAACTTTGATGTGCATGTTGAAGAGTGGGTTAGTAAGATTGCCAATCACATGAAGGTTGGTTGAGTGGAGGGTAATGTAGAAGGCTGCTGTAGGTTGCAATGGGACATTGACAGGATGCAGACCTGGGCTAGAAGTGGCAGATGGAGTTCAATCTGGAAAAGTGTGAAGTGATTCATTCTGGAAGGTGGGATTTGAATACAGAATACAGTGTGAAAGGCAGAATACTTGGCAGTGTGGAGGAACAGAAAGATCACGGGGTCCATGTCCATAGATCCCTCAAAGGTTCCACCTACGTCGATCAGGTTGTTAAAAAGTCATATGCTCTGTTGCCTTTCCTTAGCAAGAAGATTGATTTTATGAGCTGTAAGGTTTTACTGCATCTTTATAGAGTCCTAGTGAGACCACACTTGGAATATTGTGTTCAGTTCTGGTCCCCTGCTTGCAGGAAGGATGTGGAAGTTTCAGAGAGAGTACATAGGAGATTTACCAGGGTTATTCCTGAAATGGAGTGCATTTCTTATGAAGAAAGGTTGACGGAACGAAGGCGTTGTTCATAGGAGAGAAGAAGGGTGAAGGGCGACCTGGTAGAGGTGAACAAGATGATGAGAGGCACAGAGAGAATGAATAGTGAGAGAATTTTTCTCCTATGGAATCAATGGCTATTACAAGGTGGCATAAGTTTAATCTGAATGGAGGATGGATAAGAGGATAGAGAATGGTACATGATTCGAATGCACTGCCAATAGTGGTCGTAAAATTATATACATTAGGGACATTTAATAGACTCTTGATTAGGCACATGGATGGCAGTAAAATGAAGGGTATGTAGCTTACTTTAATCTTACAGTCGGATAAAAGGTTGACATGGCATCATGGCCGAAGGGTCTTGTGCTGTACTGTTCTGTGTTCTACGTTCCTTGTGCTCAAGTCAGTGTAAAAGGATATGGCATTCAGAGGGAGCAAGCAGCTGGATACAAATTTGGCTTGATGGTCGGAGACAGAGGATGATGGGAGACATGTTGTTTTTCAGACTGGAGGCATGTTGTCAGCGGGGTAGTGGGTCCACTGTTGTCTGTCATTTGGATAAATGCTTTAGATGGGAGTATTGGTTTCCAGGTAAGTAAGATTTGTGTATGGCACTGAACTTGGAGGTAAAGTGGACAGTGGAGAAGGTTATCTGTTATACAACAAGATTAACAATACTGCTGAGATAGTGCGCTGACAAATACCAGATTAAGTTAATTACATAAATGTGAAGTGCTCCATTTTGGTGAAACAAACCAGGGTGGGACTTGTACAGTCAATATTCGGGCCCTGGGTAGTGTTGTCAAGCAGTGACCCAGGGATGCAGGTACACAGTTCTTTGAATGTGGTGTCACAAGCAGACAGGCTGGAGGAGCAGGCGTTTGAGATAGTTACTTTCATTGTGCAGAGCATGGAAAGTAAGAGTTAGGATGTCATGTTGTATCTGAACAAGGCACTGGTGGGGCTACCATTAATGCATTGCTGATCAGTAGGAAGAACCCATCTGGTTCACCTACCTGCTTGAGGGCAGGACATCTGCCATTCAAATCTCGTCTGGCTAACATGTGACTCCAAATCCACAGCAATATGGCTGATTCTGAGCTGCTCTCTGAGCAATTAGCAGTGGGGTCAAAGAATGCTAGTCCAGGCAGTGACACCCACATCCCATGAATGAATAAATAAAAATACACATGTCCCTCCCTACTTCTGCAAATCCCTCCAGCTGCAGCAATTCGTACTGGCTTTGTAACACCACTCTGTAACCACTTTGTAACACCACCCTGATCCCTCTGTAACGCTTTCAGCACCTCCAGGATCTTCACGTCTCCCTATTCCTGTCGTGTCATTAATCTCTGATAATTATTCCCCTTTCCAATGCCCTCCTTCTGCAAGCAGATCCTATGCAATCCCTTTAAAACGTACTCATAAAACACTCTCTCACTTCTGAATTTTAAGTACTTCTCAGCATCATAATCTAAGACGATCCATTTTGTCCTGATTGAGGGAATGGTAGGAATTTCTTGCTGAGGTTTTATCTGTTTCAATGCAGTCTCCTTTTGTTGAATGATTTACACTGTTCCTTTAAATGTTTTCCACTGTTCATTTACAGACACATATTTCTGTCTGTTTAGCCTGTTTAACTTGGTCAGTTCTCCTCTCAAACTCGTGTTAATGACTGTTTTTGTTTTTAGTTGTAGCTTGCCCTTTCTGTGATTCACTTTAAAACGTTATATTCCTTTAAACTGCACTTTATCACAATTTCCCGGAGGATCTCTCCAGCTTACATGACATATTCGCTAAGTTTCAGCACGCAACAGTCGGTCTGAGATAGCATCATCCCGAGCCAGTTGTACAATGCTTCATTCCAAGAAACATTGAAAAAAAAATCTCCGAACTCCTCCTCCAATATTACTATTGTCAGTGTGACTGTCAAGATTGGACGAATTTCGAATTATGCCTTTGTCAAAAATTTCAATGAGTTCCTGTTTAATGCAGTGATGAGCAGTAAATGTTGTTCACTGGCTAAAACTGTTCTGCTTCTTGTCTCCTTAGCAAGTAGTAGCCAGAATTTACATTCAGACTGATACGACATCACGATCTGCGGCCAAATGTTTTTTTTTCTCTCTGTAATGCCTTTGTTATTCATTATTGTTCGCGTTGCCCATTTTGCCTGGTTGTGAACAATTGAAAACTTTTGTTCGCCCTCCTATCTAAATCTCTTTTGTCTCTGTGTCACAAATCCATCTACCTTATTGCAGCGACGTTGTCCATTAAAAAAAAAACACAAGTTACTCTTTCCCACAATCTCCTGTCACAAACCTATTCACTGATGTACAATTTTAGTTAAACTCTGTCCCTTTCTGTTCATTTCTGTTTGTCTTCAACCACATCCCCATGCTGTTCCGATGATTCACATGTTCTCTTTGGATTTCGAAAGCTCGTTTCACCTGAACCCTGTCCCTGCATCCTCTCTGTCAGCTTAAAGCCCTGTTCATAGATCTACCAACATGAGTGGCCAGGACACTGGTCCCAGCACAGTCCTAATGCATTATTTTTGAAATCAGATATGCGATGTTGGTGTCTCTGGCTGACCAGCCTTTCTTGCCCAGCCCTCGCTGCCTTTCAGCTGAGTACTTTGCTCGGCCATTTCAGGGGGTCTTGAGAGGCAAATATTTTGCTGTGGGTATGTCATGCAGACCACGTTAGGATGGACAGATTTCCTTCTCGAAAGGACGTGTTTGGATTTTTGTACATCAGCAATGGATTCATGCTTATTTATGGATTGTTAATTATCATTTTTAAAATTATTGATCGGCAATCACTTTGCCTACTCCCTTGTTGCTCATTCATGTCCAGTTATACCAGTGCATCATGAAGTAAAACCCATTCTTCCAATACAATTGTGTGATCCTGACATCTTCCAGCACTCTGGGATTATTAAGTAATATCGCTTCAAGTGGTATCCCTCACTGTGTGGATCCAATTACTCTATCTCTCTTTCTGTCTCTCTCTCTCTCTCTTTCTCTCTCTCTCTCTCTGTCTCTCTCTGTCTCTCTCTATCTCTCTCTCTGTCTTTCTCTCTCTCTGTCTCTCTCTGTCTCTCTCTATCTCTATTGCAGCTACTCCTGACCCTGAACTAACAAAATTATTCACCTCGAAGAGACGAGGCAGCACAGGCCAGTGATGGAGTTTGGGATTTTCCGGATCTCTGTGGGCGACATTGCCATTCTCCATGTGTAACCCTCACTCCATCAATCTCATTTCCCATTCTGTCTATTTCTCTGTCTCCTGTCGGTGTTGAGAAAAGTCCTGACTCAATAGACTTCCCAATTGCGGGGTGTTTCATCCATCACCTCATTGAACGCAGGTGGTCAGTCGCCGGGCAGAGAGATCTGTAGCCTTCAATAAATCCTGTAGTGAGGTAAGATCAGCAGCAGAACACAGAGAAAAGAACAATGAGATAACTCCAAACATCTGTTAACACGACGTGACAGAGATGCAGTGTTGGAGGGGAAGCACAGTACAGCCAAAAGCCCAGGCTCAATCACCGCCCCCTCTTTAAGTTCTGTTGTAGTAAGACTCACTACTCTGCAACACTGTATCTATGGCATGTCTTGTGGTCCAATGCCTTAAATAATTTTTGATTCCTGTAACAATTCCTACCACTCTAACCTCCTCCCTTCCCGATAGTCGCTTCACATATTTGAAATGTACTGCATTCCATTCTACCGTGCCTATCGCTGTAACTTGCTTCAGTGTCTACAACATGCGTTATCTCGGTAGTCTTCTCTCCAAGAACTGGAGACATGCAGCACGGAAACGGTTTCATCGAACCAACCAGTCTATGCTGACCAGAGTCGCTGACAGAGACACGTTTCCCTGCATTTGACCCATATCCTTCCAAACCTTCTCCTCTCCGTGTTTCTGCCAAAATATCTTTGACATGTTGCTATTTTTCTTTTCTCTACTACTTCCCCGGAAGCTCATTACACACCTGCAACATCCTTTGTGTGGAAAATGTTCTCCTCCAATTCCTTTGCTCTTTCACCTCATACTTATGCCTTCTAGACAATAGAACGTGACAGCGCACTACAGGCCCTTCGGTCCTCAATGTTTTGCCAACTCCTGAAACCAATCTTTAGCCGATCGAACCAACACTTCCATTTTCCCCCATATGCCTATCCAATGACCATTTAAATGATCTTAACGTTGGTGAGTCTACTACTGTTGCAGGCAGTGTTTTCCACACCCTGACTACTCTCCGAGTTAAGAAGCTATCTCTGACATCTCTCCTACGTCTATCTCCCCTCAATTTAAACCTATCTCCTCTCATGCTAGGCATCACCATCCGAGGGAAAAGACTGTCAACCCATCTCACTCTCTGTTTATCTTATAGGTCACAAATCATTCGCCTCAACCTTTTTCTCTGGAACAAAAACAGCTTCAAGTCCCTCAGCCTTTCCTTGTCAGACCTTCCCTCCAGACCATGTAACATCCTAGTAAATCTCCTCTGAACCCTTTCCAAAGCTTACGCGTCCTTCCTGTAATGCAGAGACCTGAACTATGTGGCCACCCGCGAGTTTCGTACAGCTGCAGCATGATCTCATTGTTCTGAAACTCAATTCCTCTACCAATAAAAGCTGACACACCGAATGCCTTCTGAACAAACTTCTCAACCAGAGTGGCAATTTTCAGGGATCAATGTACATGGACAGAGACCTCTGTTCATTGACACTACCAAGAATCTTACCATTAGTCCAGTACTCTGTGTTTCTGTGACTCCTTCCAAAGTAAATCACCTCACACATTTTCATATTAAACACCATTTGCGAAATCTCAGTTCAGCTCTGTAGCAAATGTATGCCTCTGTGTCACCTACAACATCCTTCATCACTATCTACAACTCTAACAACCTTAGTGTCATCCGCAAATTTGCTGACCCATACTTCAATGCCCTCATCCAAGTCATTTATTAAATGACAAGCAGCAGTGAATCCAAACCATATCCTGGCAGTAACCCACTAGTAACTGAATTCCAGGATGAATATTTCCCATCAACCAGGACACCCTGTCTTCTTTCATCGAGCCAATTTCTGATCCAAACTGCAAAATTACCCACAATCCCATGCCTCTGTATTGTCTGCAATAGTCTACCGTGGGGAACCTTAACAAACGCTTTACTGAAATCCAAATACACCACGTCAACTGCTTTACCCTCATACACCTCTTTGGTCACCTTCTCAGAGAACTCAGAGGTTTTCGAGGGACGACTTACTCTTCACAAAGGCATGTTGACTATCCCTCATCAACTTATTCATCTTCAGATGGTTATAAATACTGTCTCTTACAGGCCTTTCCAACACTTTACCCAGAATCAACGTTAGGCTCATAGGTATATACTTACCAAGGTTGTCTCTACTTCCCTTAATGGACAAAGGGACAACATTTGCTGGCCACCAGCCTTCTGGCACGATTCCTGTAGACAATGACAACATAAAGGTCAAAGCCAAAAACTTAACAATCTCCTTCGTGGTTTCCCAGAGAATACGAGTTTAAATCCTATCCAGCCCAGGACACTTACCTATTTTTACACTTTACAAAATTGCTAGCACCTTCTGCTTCTGCACTTCAATCCCATCTAGTTATGGACTCCACTATCCTGGGTTAAAGACGTTGGCTAATCAATTTACCTGTCTCCATCATTATTTTCGAAACCTATATAAAGTCACCGCTAGGGTCCCTGCCACTACTTTGCATCAATGTTCTGGGATACACTTTCTCAGGACCTAGGGCTTTCTTTACCTTTGTGTTCTAAGACCTCCAGACCACCTCTTCTGTAATGGGGACTCTTTAAAAGCCATCACCATTGCTTTCCCTTTGTTTCCTAGTCTCTGTCCACAAGACGTTCTGAAATGAAATATTCATTTAGGATCTCTCCCAATTCCTGTGGATCCACACATGGATGGCCTCACTGATATTTGAGGGGCTCTATTGCACCTCCATTTGCATTTTTGGATGTGTGTGCTGTAGGATCTCTTTGCATTGTCCTTAACTTTATTTGCCAAATCTATCTCATCCCCGCCCACCACCCCGTCCCCCCACCCACCCCCCCCCCCCCCCCAATTTTGCTTTACAGCTTATACAGCCTCTCCGATTCTGTGAAACCCTCTGGTATCAGTAAGATCTTCGTCAGTCTTTGCTCCATTTACAGTTTTAGTAAATGATTCCTAAATTGCAATAATCAGAATTCTCTGCAGTACGCCAAAGCTGTGCTAACTATCCCTAATGAAACCTTGCATTTGCAAATGCATGCAACTCCTGTCCAGCAGAATCACTTCCAACAACGCATGCATCACTGACATCAAGCTAATTGGTGTTTATGTCCCTGGCTTTCCCTCATAGACTTTCCTAAACTCTGGCACAACATTAGCCACCCTCCAGGCTTCCAGATCATCACCCGTGGCTGTTAGTGAGAGAAAAATCTCTTTACGGGATCCTTCAATATCTTCCTGACCTTCTCACAATATCCTGGGAATTCCTTGATTAGTTCCCAGGGATTTGTCTACCTTTTATGCATTTTAAAACCTCCAGTACCTCCTGTTCTGTTATGTGAACTGTTTTGAAGACGTAACTGTTTATTTCCCTGTTTTCCCAGTCTTTCTCGACAGTTAATTCAAATGTGATCTCAGCGATCTCCTTTGGTTCCACACTTGGATGGCCCATTTGATCTTTAAGGAACCATATTCAATTAATATTTAATCTTCGGTTGTTAATATACTTGAGTTTTCCTCAGCCAGAGCTTTCTGTGGTCCCCTTTGGGCCCTCCTGATTTCCCACTTAAGTGCATTACTCCACCCGCAATGTTCTTGAATTGATTCCCTTAATCCAGCTGGCTATATGTGACACGTGCCCCCTTTGACTTGAACAGAACCTCAATACCCACAGTCATCCAGTGTTTCCCACTTGTGTCAGCATTAACCTTCACACTAACAGGAATATTCTGGCCCTGACCTCTGATTTTATCTCTCCTTTGAAAGCTTCCCACCTGCCTGACGTCCCTTTACCTGCAAATAGCCTCCATAATCAATTGTTAAAAGCTCTTGACTCACAATTTCTGGATTCAGGCAAGGCCAGTTTTGATCATTAACTTGTGGACCAGCCATGTTCTTTTCCATCGCTATTTTCAAACGAATACCATTGTGGTAACTTTGCCAAAGTGTTTTCCCACTAACACCTCGGTCCCTTTCCATACCTTATTTCCCAATGGGAGGTGAGGTCTTTCGCCTTCCTGCAGTCCGATGATTTACATTCTGACTGGGAGAGTTTTCTTGGACACGCTTAACAAATCCCTCCCACCGAAGTTCTGAACACTGTAGCATTCCATGTCTATGTTTGAAAAGTTAAAATCCACGATCATTACAACACTATCCTTCTTCCAGATATCTGAGATCTCCCGACATACTTGCTACTCAATTTCCCGCTGACTATTGAGGGCCTGTAGTGCAGTCATATCAAACTGATGACCAATTTTCATTTCTCATTTCCACGATTACAGCATCACTGGGAGATCACCAGGAATATCCTCTCTAAGTGCTGCAGTGATGTATCACTGATCAAAAACTCCACTCCCCCTCCTATTTCCCCTCCTGTTTTGTGCTTCCTGTAGAATCTGTACCCTGGAACATTGAGATTTCAGTCCTGTCCATCCCTCAGCTGTGTTTCTGTAATATCTATGATGTCTCAGTCCCACGTCCGGTCTATCCACCAAGTTCATCTGCCTGACTGGTTAGGCCTGTTATGTTGAAATAAAATAGCTAAATTTATCAGTTTTCCCTCATTTCCTGCTGGGCTCTTGCCTGACATGTCTATTTAAATTACTCTCTTGAAATTCTGTTCCGAGCCTCAACCATCAGACTGCAGCCTGATTCCATCCCCCTCACTGTGGAAACACCCTCACCTTTCATGTCATCTGGAAACTTAATGATAATACCTTTTACGTTCTCATCGAAGGTATTAATGTACATACAACCAGCAATGGTTCCTGCACAGATCTCTGTGGTACACCCCACTGGTAAAAGAATTTCAAACACAAAGCCAACCCCCCCACCAATTGTGGATACAATATGCCATCTTGCCTTGGAAACCATTGGTCTGTTGGACCAGTCTTCCATGTGGGACCTTGTCAAAGGCCATAGTGAACTCCATGCAACCCACATAATCTGCACGACCCTCATCAATATTTTAAATCGTGATTTCAAAGAAAAACTCAGCTGAATTCATCAGATAGTATCCTCCTCTACTAAATCCGTGCTGACTATCCGTAATTGTTCCCTGCCTTTCCAATTATTGATTCATTCTGTCCCTTAGAATTCTTCCCAATAATTTCCCTCCCCCTGCTGTCAGACTCTCTGCTCTGTAATTACTTGGCCTATCCCTGCTGCCCTTCTTGAACAAAGGAACCACATTAGCTATCCTCCAGTCATTCGGCACCTCACATTTGGCCAAAAAAGTATTAAATGTATCCACAGGGCCCCAGCAAACTGCTCGCTTAACTCCCATAGCAGCTTGGGATACATTTCATTGGGCTCTGGGGATTTCTCCAACTTTATCCCTGTGAAAACATTTAATACTACCTCCATACTGATCTTAACAGATTCACGAACCTCACCATCTCAAAGGAAATCCCCGGCTACAATGTCTTTCTTCTATGTGAATGTACATGGGAAGTATTCATGGGAAGAAGCTCACCTACTTCCTCTGGCTCCATGCATAGATTGTCCCTTTGGTTTCTAACAGGCCCAATTCTTCAGCTGGGAATCCTCTGACTCTGAATATAGTCATAAAATATCTTGTGACTTTTCTTTAATAGTGTCTGCCAAGGATATTTCATGGCCATTGCGTGCCTCTAATTTTTAAGGACTCCTCTTGTCCTCTCTATACTTGTTGAAGAGTTTCACCTGCTTTCATTGAACTGCATTTTCTCTATAAAACTCACGCTATCATTTTATCAGTATTCACTGGAATTGAAACCTTTGTCATTTCCACTATATTAACACACTGGCCATGGATCCTCACGGTATTACTTTAAAATACTCCACTTTCGAAATATAGCCCTAACTGCAGGTAGTTCATGCCAGTCTCTGTTTGCCACGTCCTGTCTCATTATAGGAGACTCAGTTGTGAGGGGGACAGAAAGGAGACTGTGTGGCTGCAGAAGTGACCCCAGGATGGTGTGCTGCCTCACGGGTACGAGGGGCAAGGATGTCTCTTAGTGGTTACTGTACAAGGTGAAGGATGAACAGTCAGAGGTCATTGTGCACATCAATCCACATGACAGAGGTAGATAAAGGGATGGGATCCTGTGAAATGTGTAAGAACTTAAAAAGCAGGACCTCAAGGGTAGTGATCTCCAGATTATTCCTGGTGCCACATGCAAGTTAGGACAGAAATAGAAAGATAGGCCAGATGGATGTGTGGCTGAGGAGCTGGTGTAGGGGGCGCAGGATATTCAGTTCTTGGATCATTGGGATCTCTTCTGGGGTAGAGGTGACGTGTAAAAGGGGGACAGGTTGGACTGGAAACAGAGGGGCACCAGTATCCCACGTATCCCTGGGTTGGGGGCGCGGAAGGCCGGTGGGCTGACTGGCAGTGCACGAGGCCTGGCTGGTAAGGCAGACGAGCTCAGAGCATGGATTGGCTCTGGGGACTGGGATATTATAGCCATCACAGAAGCGTGGCTGACAGAAGGACAGGATTGGCAGCTCAGTGTTGCAGGATACAGAATCTGCAGGCATGACAGAAGGACAAGTAAGTGAGGAGGGGAGTTGTCCTTCTGATAAGGGAGGACATAACAACAGTGTTTAGAGAGGATATTCTTAAGCGGTCATCAAATGGTTAGTGTTTAGAAGTTAGAAACAAGAAGGGGTGGTCACTTTGCTGGGACTCTATTATAGACCCCCTAATAACTAGAGGACCAGATGTGTATAGATACTGGAGATAACAAACAGAATAATAGGGTACTATTGTTTGTAGGTTTTAATTTCTCCTGCGTTTACTGGGCCTCCCGGAGAATCAAAGGCCTGTACGGAGTGCAATTTGTCAAATGTATTCAAGAAAGTTTCCTTAATCAAGATGTAGAGGGTATAACTCTACATCCCCTCAGAAAACCAGGTCAAGCAAGTGACTCAAGTGTCAGCCAGAGAGCACTTTATGTCCAGTGACCACAACTATTTTCGTTTAACATAGTTATGGAGAGATATCAGACAGGTCCACAGATTACGGTGTGAAACTGGAGCAGGGCCAGTTATGGGGCCATTAGGCAGGATTGAACAGAGTTTGAAACCAAAAGAGAAAACCATGGAAAGTCTCAGCCGGTCTGGCAGCATCTGTAAGGAGAGAAAAGAGCTGACGTTTCGAGTCTAATTGATCCTTTGTCAAAACTGCCAATGATACCAGCATCTGCAGTAATTTGCTTTTATTTGAGCAGAGGTTAATTGGATGAATTAAAAATCAAACATCACCAACAGATTCATTTAATAGCATTAACATTCAAAGCGCAGGTGATCATTCGAAAAGATGAAAGGCTTAATCTAAATGTATTTGATATTACATTCCATGACACTGCTATCCTGTTGCTATAAATTCTGTGCCTTATGATAGTGCTCCACAACCACCGGATGAAGCATTGCTCCGAAACCTAGTGCTTCCAAATAAACTTGTTGGACTGTAAGCTGATATTGTATGATTTTTAGCTTTGTCCACACCAGCCCAACACCGGCTCCTCCACATTATGTCTACCATCAACTGGGTGAGTCTGTTTGAAGAAAAAGGAATGACTGGCAAATGGGGATCTTTTATAAGTGTGATTTAAGAATCCAGGGCCGAGATATCCTTGTTAGAGTGAAGGGAAAAGCTGGCAGGTGTAGGGATCATTGGCTGATGATGGATATTGAGACCCTGTTCAGGAAAATGAAAACAACATACATTGAAGTTAAGCTTTACGTATCTTTTTTCCAGTCCGAAAGACACGATCAATCTGTGGAGGCCCTGCAATCCTCTCAGGTCCTTGCCTCAGTCATGATCTGTGGAATTCACTCCAATGTCTGTGACTCTCCTGATCCTGTTCGACAAGACCCACCCACTATCTGTGTAATATCCCTCGTGACTTTCTCCCACCCTGTCAATGTGAGCTCCTCTCGTCTGTCCATCATCTACACTTCTCCATAACCTTCTTCAGCTCTTACACCTCTATCTGTGTAAATTTTACCCTCCCCTTCAAACGTTCTCACTTTGACCAAACTGGAGGAGGTTACTAATGCTCCCTTATCTGGGAAAATGTCTCCAACCGAATTGCTGTCCTTATCTCCTTGTAAAAATGTCAGATTCCACACCCTCAATATCTAAATAACCTGTAGAACCTGAGCCTTTCTATAATAATAAATATCTTCAGTCACAACTGCCCTCAATATATCAGTTTGTTCTTCTGAGCTTGATTTCCACAATCAGCAGCATTCACCGAAAACACCCCGGTCTGTGTAAAACACCCCATCCTACCAAAATCCTTCTGTCTGTAAACTGCTCCATCATCCCAACCTCCCCATCTCCATGAACTGCTGTAGGTCCTACAGAACTCCACATTTCTGTAACCTCCTGTGGTTCTATGGTTCTCCCTCCTTGCGAAACGACCTTCAGTCTCCACAACCCTCCCAATCTGGATCATCTGCTCCAGATCAGATTATGGCTGACTCTGTGACCTCTGACAATCCTAGTTGTGTATCTTCATTCAGATCCCATCCTCTCCCGCTTTCTGAAACCTCTTTGTGCCATTGCAATCCTCCTTATTTAGAACGTAGAGCAGTACAACACAGCAAGTCCCTCGATGTTGTCCTGACTTTTTATCCGAGAGACCCTTAATTTTACTATCAGCCATGTGCCTATCTAAGAGTTGTTTAACTGTCCCAAGTGCATCAGATCTGTTGGCAGTGCATTCCACGAACCTTCATTTTATGTGCAAAGAACCCACCTCTGACATCTCCGTAAACCTTCCACCAATCACCTTCAATTTATGCCCCTTCATTAATTCCACTTTTGCATTGGGAAAATTATCTGGTTTTCCTCTCTATCGAGGCCACAAATCATCTCGTTCACCCATATCAAGTCACCACTCATCCTTCTTCACTCCAATGATAAAAGCCCTAACTCCCTCAACCTTTCTTCATAAGACCTCCCCTCCAGTTCAGGCAGCATCCTGATGAATATCCTGTAAACCATCCGTAAAGCTTTCACATCCTTCTGATAATGAAGCTAACAGAACCGAACACAATATACCAAGTGTTGTCTTACCAGGGCTCGATAGAGCTGCAGCATAACCTCGTAGCTCTGAAACTCAATCCCCGTGCTAATGAAAGCCAACACACCATACGTCTTCAAAACCAAGGCTATCAACTTAAGTGGCAAATTTGAGGGATCATTGGACGTAGACCCCAAGATTATTCTCTTCCTCCACACTGTCAAGAATCCTGCCTTTATCCCTGCAAAAGTTTTCTGCGGAATAATTCATTCTTAAACCCTCCCTATATTGACAACTTCCTCCGATCGCAACAACACTCGTAAACTGTAAAACCTCCACTATCCTCCAGTGCCCTTCTGGGGAACATTGCAGAGGAAGGAAGACTTGTTGAGTCAGGACCATGTTACGGTCCATGTGACAGGCAGAACCTGGAGGATGGCACAAATGTAGGAAGGGACGTGGGTCCTACAGGAGGTTACAGGGTGTGGTATTTAAAGAACATGTAGGATGGGACCGAGAATGCATTGTGGAACCTGCAGGATGTTTACATTTGAATGACTGACTGTTTTGATCAGACTGTTGGGCTGATCTCGCTGTTCTCTTTATGGAGATACTTGCCAGAACTGCTGTGCACGCTTCAGGTTCCCAGGCTAGGAGATGCGAGTCCAGATGTGAATCTCTTTTCCCATTTTGTCTTTGTGCCTGACACTGGCCTGATGCTGCTCTGGTAGAAAGCACTCTCCGTGCTTGTGGTGACCTCCAGAATCTACACGATTGACCAGAGCTCACCTCATCAAAGACTTTCTTTGGAATGTTCTTTATTTTTTCATTATTTTTAAGTGGCAGTTTCGTGAGATGCAGGAACTGGGGAGTATCCATTTTGAGAGAATCAAAAGTTTATAATTCGAAATTGGGAAGCCTTCCAAAATCAGATAACGGCAGTTCAGTAACAGTCTACAGTATTTCTGTTGGGGTGAAAGGAAAGGCCGGTAGGTGTATGGAATTCTGGATGAGGAGAGAAATTGAGGCTGTAGTTGAGAAAAAGAAGTAAGCATATGTCAGGTATAGACAGGAAAGATAGTGTGCATCCTAAAATTATAACGTTAGTAGGAGTATACTAAAGAGGCAAATCTGGAGGGCAAAAAAGGGGACATGTGATAGCTTTGGCAAATAGGGTTAAGGAGAATCCAAAGGGTTTTTACAAATGCATACAGGACAAAAGGGTAACTAGGGAGAGAATAGGACCCCTCAAAGATGAGCAAGGCAGCCCATGTGTGGTGCTGCAGGAGATGGGGGAGATACTAAACAAGTATGTTACATCAGTGTTTACAGTGGACAAGGACATGAAATATACAAATGTTGGGAAATAGAAGGAGATATCTTGAAATATGGATGTCTAGAAACGCATAAAGGTGACATATGCCCTGGACCTTATCAGGTGTACCCTAGAACTCTGTGGGAAGCTAGGCAAGTGACTGCTTGGGCGTTTGCTGAGATATTTGTATCATCAATAGTCACAGGTGAAGTGTCGGAAGACTGGAGGTTGGTTAATGTGGTCCCACTATTTAAGCAAGCTGGTAAGGACAAAGCCAGGGAACTGCAGACCAGTTAGCCTGATGCCAGTGGTGGGCAACGTGAAGGAGGGAATCATAAGGGACAGGATTTGCATGTGTTTAGAAAGGCAATGTCTAATTAGGGATAGTCAGTACTGCTTTGTGCCTGGGGAATTATGTCTCAAGAAATTGGTTGAGTTTTTTGAAGGGGAAAGTGAGGTCTGCAGATGCTGGAGATCAAAGTTGAAACTTTATTGCTGGAACAGCACAGCAGGTCAGGCAGCATCCAGGGAACAGGAGATTCGACGTTTCGGGCACAGGCCCTTCTTCAGGAATGAGCAGAGAGTGTTCAGCAGGAGAAGATAAAAGGTAGGGAGGAGGGACTTGGAGGAGGGGAGTTGGAAATGTGATAGGTCGAAAGAGGTCAAGGTGAGGGTGATAGGTCGGAGTAGGGTGGAGGCGGAGAGGTCAAGAAGAAGACTGCAGGTCAGGAAGGCGGTGCCGGGCTGGAAGGATCCGGCTGAGACAAGGTGGGGGGAGGGGGGATGAAGAAACTGGTGAAGTCCAAGTTCATCCCCTGCGGTTGGAGGGTTCCCAGTCGGAAGATAAGACGATCCTCCTCCGACCGTCGGGTTGTTGTGGTTTGGCGGTGGATGAGTCCAATGACCTGCATATCCTCGGTGGAGTGGGAGGGGGAGTTGAAATGCTGTGCCACAGGTTGGTTGGGTTGGTTCGTCCGGGTGGCCCAGAGGTGCTCTCTGAATCGCTCCGCAAGTAGGCGGCCTGTCTCCCCAATATAGAGGAGGCCACACCGGCTGCAGCGGATGCAGTAGATGATGTGGGTGGAGGTGCAGGTGAATCTGTGGCGGATATGGAAGTTTCCCTTGGGGCCTTGGAGAGAAGTGAGGGGGGAGGTGTGGGCGCAAGTGTTGCACCTCCTGCGGTTGCAAGGGAAGGTGCCGGGAGTGGTGGTTGGGTCGGTGGGGTGTGTGGATCTGACAAGGGAGTCGCGGAGGGAGTGGTCTCTACGGAAAGCTGATAGGGGAGGGGAGGGAAATATATCCTTGGTGCTGGGGTCTGTTTGGAGGTGGCGGAAGTGACGGCGGATGATGCGCTGTACATGGAGATTGGTGGGGTGGTAGGTGAGGACCAGTGGGGTTCTATCCTGGTGGCGGTTGGAGGGGCGGGGCTCAAGGGCGGAGGAGCGGGAAGTGGAGGAGATGCGGTGGAGGGCACCGTCGACCACGTCGGGGGGGAAATTGCGGTCCTTGAAGAAGGAGGCCATCTGTGTTGTACGTATTTTGAACTGGTCCTCCTGGGAGCAGATGCGGCGGAGACGAAGGAATTGGGAGAATGGGATGGCGTTTTTACAGGAGGCAGGATGGGAGGAGGTGTAGTCCAGGTAGCTGTGGGAGTCGGTAGGTTTGTAGTAGATGTCCGTGTTGATTCGGTCGCCTGAGATAGAAACAGAAAGGTCTAGGAAGGGGAGGGAGGAGTCCGAGACTGTCCAGGTGAATTTGAGGTCGGGGTGGAAGGTGTTGGTGTAGTGGATGAATTGTTCAACCTCCTCGTGGGAGCACGAGGTAGCGCCGATACAGTCATCAATGTAGCGAAGAAAAAGATGGGGGGTGGGGCCAGTGTAGTTGCGGAAGATGGATTGTTCCACATACCCTACGAAGAGGCAGGCATAGCTGGGGCCCATGCGGGTGCCCATGGCTACTCCTTTTGTTTGGAGAAAGTGGGAGGATTGGAAAGAAAAGTTGTTCAGGGTGAGGACCAGTTCGGTCAGTCGAAGGAGGGTGTCGGTGTTTCAGCAGGAGAATTTTGAAGAATTAACAAAAGGATCGATGAGGGCAGAGCGGTCAATGTGAGCGATATGGACTTCAGTAAGGTGTTCGACAAGTTTCCACACGGAAGATTGGTTAGCAAGGTTAGACCTCATGGAATACAGGAAGAACTAGCCATTTGGATACAGAACATAGAACATAGAAGAATACAGCGCAGTACAGGCCCTTTGGCCCTCGATGTTGCGCCGATCCAAGACCACCTAACCTATACTAACCCACTATCCTCCATATACCTATCCAATGCCCGCTTAAATGCCCACAAAGAGGGAGAGTCCACCACTGCTACTGGCAGGGCATTCCATGAACTTACGACTCGCTGAGTGAAGAACCTAGCCCTAACTTCAGTCCTATATCTACCCCCCCCCCTTAATTTAAAGCTATGACCCCTTGTAATACCCGACTCCATACTCGGGAAAGGGTTCACACTGTCAACCCTATCTAACCCCCTAATCATCTTGTACACCTCAATCAAGTCACCCCTAAACCTTCTTTTCTCGAATGAAAACAGCCCCAAGTGTCTCAGTCTTTCCTCATACGATCTTCCTTCCATACCAGGCAACATCCTGGTAAACCTCCTCTGCACCCGTTCCAGTGCCTCCACATCCTTCCTATAGTATGGCGACCAAAACTGCACACAATATTCCAGATGCGGCCGCACCAGAGTCTTATACAACTGCATCATGACCTCAGGACTCCGGAACTCAATTCCTCTACCAATAAAAGCCAATACGCCATATGCCTTCCTCACCGCACTATTTACTTGGATGGCAACTTTCAGAGATCTGTGTACATGGACACCAAGATCCCTCTGCTCATCCACACTACCAAGTATCCGACCATTAGCCCAGTACCCCATCTTTTTGTTATTCTTCCCAAAGTGAATCACCTCACACTTAGCTACATTGAATTCCATTTGCCACCTTTCTGCCCAGCTCTGCAGCTTCTCTATATCCTGCTGTAACCTGCCACATCCTTCCTCACTGTCAACAACTCCTCCGACTTTCGTATCATCCGCAAACTTGCTCACCCAACCTTCTAACCCCTCTTCCAGGTCATTTATAAAAATGACAAACAGCAATGGTCCCAAAACAGATCCTTGCGGAACACCGCTAGTGACGGCACTCCACGAAGAAACTTTGCCATCAACTACTACCCTCTGTCTTCTTCCATCCAGCCAATTCCTAATCCAAACCTCCAACTCACCCTCAATGCCATATCTCCGTATTTTCTGCAGTAGCCTACCATGGGGAACCTTATCAAACGCCTTACTAAAATCCATATATACCACATCTACCGCTTTCCCCTCATCAACCTCCTTCGTCACCTTTTCAAAGAATTCAATAAGGTTTGTGAGGCACGACTTGCCCTTCACAAAACCATGCTGACTATCCTTGATCACATTATTCCTATCCAGATGTGCATAAATCCTATCCCTTACAATTCTCTCTAAGACTTTGCCCACAACAGAAGTGAGACTCACCGGCCTATAGTTACTAGGGTTATCCCTACTCCCCTTTTTGAACAAGGGAACCACATTTGCTATCCTCCAGTCTTCTGGCACTACTCCTGTAGACAAAGAGGACATAAAAATCAAGGCCAATGGCTCTGCAATCTCCTCCCTTGCTTCCCAGAGAATCCTAGGATAAATGCCATCAGGCCCAGGGGACTTATCTATTTTCACCTTTTCCAGGATTTCCAACACCTCTTCTCTACATACCTCAAAGCCATCCATTCTACTTATTTGTGACTCAGTATTCACATCGACGACAAGGCCCTGTTTCTGAGTAAATACTGAAGAAAAGTATTCATTCAGTGTCTCCCCAATCTCTTCCGCCTCCACATGCAACTTCCCACTACTATCCTTGACTGGACCTATTCCTACCCTAGTCATTCTTTTATTCCTAACATACCTATAGAAAGCCTTAGGGATTTCCCTAATCCTACCGACTAAGGACCTTTCATGTCCCCTCCTTGCTGCTCTTAGCTCTCTCTTCAGGTCCTTCCTGGCTACCCTATAACTCTCAATCGCCCCAATTGAACCTTCACGTCTCATCTTGAGATAGGCCGCCCTCTTCCATTTAACAAGGGATTCCAATTCCTTATTAAATCACGGCTCCCTCGCACGACCCTTTCCTCCCTGCCTGACAGGTACATAATTATCAAGGACACTCAATAGTTGCTCCTTGAACAAGCTCCACATATCATTTACACTCTTGCCTTGGAGTCTACTTTTCCAAGCCACACATCCTAAGTTTGCCTCACCGCATCATAATTTCCCTGACCCCAGCTATAACTCTTGCCCTGTAGTACACACTTATCCCTCTCCATCACGAGAGTAAAAATCACCGAATTATGGTCACTATCCCCAAAGTGCTCACCTACCTCTAATTCTAACACCTGGCCTGGTTCGTTACCCAGAACCAAATCCAGTATGGCCTCACCTCTTTTTGGCCTGTCTACATATTGTGTCAGGAAACTCTCCTGCACACATTGAACAAACACTGACCCATCTAACGAACTTGAGCTATAGCTTTCCCAATCAATATCAGGAAAGTTAAAGTCCCCCATAACAACCACCCTATTACTGTCACTCATCTCCTGAATCACCTTCCCTATCCTTTCTTCAATGATTCTAGGACTATTAGGAGGCCTGTAAAAGACTCCTAACAGGGTGACCTCACCTTTCCTATTCCTAACCTCAGCCCAAACTACCTCAGAGGGCAAGTCCTCATCCATCGTCCTTTCCACCACTGTAATACTATCTTTGACAAGCAATGCCACACCTCCCCCTCTTTTACCCCCACCTCTGACCCTACTAAAACATTTAAATCCTGGAACCTGCAACAGCCAATCCTGTCCCTGTTCTAGCCATGTCTCCGTAACAGCCACTACATCGAAGTCCCAGGTACCAACCCACGCTGCAAGTTCACCTACCTTATTTCGTATACTTCTTGCATTGAAGTATACACACTTCAAGCCACTTTCCTGTTTACAGACACCCTCCTTGGAAATTGATGCCATGTTCCTAACCTCCCTACACTCCAGGCCCTGCACCCTGAAGATACAATCTGGGTTCCCATGCCCCTGCAGAGTTAGTTTAAACCCCCCCCCCCCCCACCAAGATCACTAGCAAACCTCCCCCCAAGGATACTGGTGCCCCTCAGGTTCAGGTGTAGACCATCCTGTTTATAGAGGTCCCACTGTCCCCAGAAAGAACCCCAGTTATCCAAAAACCGGAATCCCTCCCTCCTGCACCATCCCTGTAGCCACGCATTTAAGTGTTCTCTTTCCCTATTCCTCGAATCTCTATCACGTGGCACGGGTAACAAACCAGAGACAACAACTCTGTTCGTTCTAACTCTGAGCTTCCAACCTAGCTCCCTGAAAGCCTGTCTAACATCCTCGGCACTCCTCCTACCTCAGAACTGACTCGAAGGTAGAAGACAGAGGGTGGTGGTGGAGGGTTGTTTTTCAGACTGGTGTCCTGTGATCAGTGGGGTCCCACAAGGATCGGTGCTAAACCATTATTTCTATTATTTATATAAATGATTCGTATGTGATCATAGGATGTATAGTTTGTAAGTTTGCAGATGACACCAACAATAGAGGTGTTGTGGATAGTGAAGTGTGTTACCTTAGATTACAACGGGATCTTGATCACATGGGCCATTGGGCTGTGGAATGACAGATCGAGTTTAATTTAGATAAATGTGAGGCGCTGCATTTGGAAAAAGCAAATCTTAGCAGGACTGATACACTGAATGCTAAGGTCCTAAGGAGTGTTGCTGAACAAAAAGACCTTGCGGTGCGGGTTCATAGTTCCTTGAAAGTAGAATCGCAGGCAGACACGACAGCGAAGAAGGTGTTTGGTATCTTGTGTTCATTGATCAGAGCATTGAGTAGAGGTGTTGGAGGTCATGTTGTTGCTGTACAGGTCATTGGATAAGCCAGTTTTTGAATATTGCGTGCAATTCTTGTCTTATCCATATCAGAAGGATGTTGTGTAAATTGAAAAGGTTCAAAAAAGATTAATAAGGATGTTGCCATGATTGGAGGATTTGTGATATCGGGAGAAGTTGAATGGTCTGGGGCTATTTTCCCTGGAATATCTGAGGCTGAGGGATGACCATATGGAGGTTTACAACATCATGGGAGTCATGGATAGGATTGAAAGATAAGGTATTTTCTCTAAGGTATTGGAGTCCAGAACTGGAGGGTCTAGGCTCAGGGTGAGAGGGGAAAGATATAAACAAAATCTAAGGAAGAACATTTTCATGTAGATGGTGTTGCGTGTATGGAATGAACTGCCAGAGCAAGTGGTGAAGGCTGTTACAATTATTGTATTTAAAGGCATCTGGATGGGTATACGAACAGGAAGGGTTGAGAGGGATTCGGGCCAAGTTCTGTCAAATAAGACGAGATTATGTTAGGTTATGTGGGTGTCATGGATGAGTTGGATGGAAGGGTCTGTTTCTTTGCTGTACATCTCTATGGCTGTAAATGTTTTCCACTGTCCATTTCCAGACATACAAAGATGTGTACAATAGAATACTTATGTTCCACCTTTTGTTCACCCTTTAACCACTAAATCTCTTTTATCTCTGTGCCACAGTCCACAATTTCTTCTCGCAGTCCAATTCACTGATATACAGTTTCAGTTAAACTCTGTCCCTTCCTGTTCCTTTCTGCTTGTCTTCAGCTACATCTTCATTTTCTCTTTGGATTCGGAAAGCTCATTTCACCTGAAACCTTTGCATTCTCTCTGTCAATTTAAAACCATGCCATAAACCTACCGACATGATTGGCCAGGACACTGGTCCCAGCACGGTTTGTTTCAATTTACTCGTGGGATCTTTCTCTGTCTGGTTAGCCAGCGTGTATTTCCCACCCCGAGCTTCCTTTGAACTGAGTGGCTTGCCAGATCATTTCAGTTGAGAGTCAACCCCATCGATCTGGGTCTGGAGTCAAATGTAGGCCAATAACAGAATTCCTTCCTTAAAGGATATTATGCAGTTAGATGGCTATACCGGACACTGCCATTAAAGTATGGATGAACAGTCTGGTGTGAGAAACACAAGGCCATCGCCTCTCCCACTCGTAGCTCAACCTCACTTAGTACTGATCCCAGTGCACCATGAATCAAAACACTTTCATCATGACCATTGTTTGATCCTGATATCTTCCTGTAATCTGGTGCGATCACTCAGTATCTCTGCATTTGGTTTACCTCACTGTGTGGGTCTAATTACTGCTTCTGTCAGCGCCTCTCACTCTTGCAGCTCCAGATCGTGAGCCAACAGAATTCTGCACTCCAAAGAGATGCAGCAGCACAGGCCAGTGGTGGAGACTGGGCTTTTCCAGATCTCTGTTGGACTAAGTGCCATTTTTTTCTGTGTGACCCTCACTACATTAGTCTACTTTTCCATTCTGTCTATTTCTCTGTCTATTTCTCTGTCTCCTGTAGATAATCAGGATGTTCCTGACTCAGCCGAATTCCAAACTCCTGTCTCGTCCATCACCATATCAAAGTCAATTGGTCAGTCAGAGAGAGATGGAAAGGGAGACCTGGAGCCTTCAGTAAATCGTGCAGCCAGCAAGATCACTCACAGTAAAAATCATAGGGAGGAGTTAGTGGCCTTCTGCATTCAGACCCAAAAGACAGGACATAGACACACTTCTGGACAAGGAACAGCTACATTCACAGTTTCATTCTCACCATCTTGTGAGGGTCCTGCTCTCACTCTGCTGGCTCTCTCTCACTATCTCTCTCTATCTCTCTCTATCCCCTCTCGATCACTCCCTCACTCTTATTTTCTCTCTCTATCGCTCACCCCCTCACACTTTCTCTCACCCTCTCACTTATTCTGGCTCACACACCCTCACTCACTTTCCACCTCATCCCTCTCTCTCGCACGGCACTATTTCTCCCTCACATCCCTCTCTCTCTCATCCCTCTGTATCTGGCTCGGCCTCTATCTCTCCCTATCTCGCTCACCGCCCTCTATCTATCTTTCTCTCACTTTCTCTCTCGTCCTTTTCTCACGCACTCTCTCAGACTCTCTCTATAATTTCTGACCCCTCTCTCCCTCCCACTTGCACCTTTCTTGATCTCTTGCCCTCTCGTTCGCCCCTCTCCCTCCACCTTCTCTTACCCCCACTCGTTCTCCCTCTCTCCCGCGCCTCTCTCTTCTCTCTTTCGCCTCGCTCTGTCTTTTTCTCCCCTCTCTCTCCCCTCTCTCCCCCTCCTCCCTCCACCATTGTCTCCACCCCTCAACCTCTCTCTCGCCCTCCCTCTCGCCCTTCCTCTCTCTCCTCTATCTCCCCTCCCTCTGTCTCTCTCCGCTGTCTCCACTTCTCTCGTCTCTCTCTCCCTCGTCTCTCTCTCCCCTGTCTCCCCTGTCTCCCCTCTCTCTCCCTCCCTATTCTCACTCTCCCTCCCCTCTCTTCCTCCCTCTTTCTCTTCCTCTCATCTATCTCTCCCTATCGTCTCTCTCTCCCTCCCATCTCTCTCCCTCCCCTCTCTCTCCGATCACACACCCTCCCCTCCACACCCTTCATTCTCACTCACTATCCTCTCTCTCCCTCCCCACTTTCTCTCTCCTCATCCTCTCTCTCCCTCCCGTCTCTCTCCCACCCCTCCCTCTCCGACCCTCTCCCTTTCTCCAATTTCTCTTCCTCTACTCTCTCACACTCCCTTCTCCCTTCAACTCTCTCTGTCACTCCTATCTTCCTTTCCCCTCTCCCTCACCCTCTTTACCTCCCCACTCTCTCTCTCCTCGTGTCTCTCGCCCCGTCTCTCTCAGTCTCTCCCCTCTCTCTTCCCTCTCTCTCCACCTCTCTATCACCCTCGCTCCCCCCTTTCTCCCTCACTCTCTCTCCGTCTTGCTCTCCCTGTCTCTCCCAATCTCTCTCTCACCGCGCTCTCTGCCCACTCTCTCTACCCGTGTCTCTCTCCCCATCTCTCTCTCCCCACGCTCTTTCCCCGCTCTCTCTCTTCTCTCTCCCCTCGCACTCTGTCTCCTCACTCTCTCTCTCCCTCCCCCCTCGTTCCCCTCTCCCTCTCGTTTCTCTCTCCACCTGTTTCTCTCCCCTCGCTCTCTCATATTCCTCCTCGCTCTCTCCCCGCTCTCTTTCTACCCCTCTCTCTGTCACACCCCTTTCTCTCACTTTCCCCTCTCTCTACCTCTCCCCTCGTTTTCTCCCCTCTCTCACTCTCTTCCCTCTCTCTCCACTCCCCCTCTCTCTGTCCCCCTCTCTCTACCCCCTCTCTGTCAACCACTCTCTCTCGCCCTCTCGCTCCCCCTCTCGCTCTCCCCGCACTCTCCCTCTCCTCTCTCTCTCACTCTCTCCCTCTCTTTCTCCCCTCTCTCTCCTCTCACTTTCCCTACTCTCACTCTCTCTACCCTCTCTCTCTCTCTTCCACCTCTCTGCTTAGCCTTTCTCGCTCTCTCTCCTTGCGCTCTCCCTCTCTCTCACCCTCTCTCTCATACTCTCTCCCCACTTTCTAACCCACACTCTACCCTGTCTCTCTCTCCAATCACTCTCACTCTCTTTCCGCCACTCTTTATCACCCCACTATCTCTCACCCCTCTCTCTATCTCCTCTCGCTCTCTCCCGCACACTGCCCCCCACATTCCCCCATCTATATCCCCCTCTCTCTGTTCCATCTCTCTACCCCTCTCTCTCCCCGTCTCCTGCGCCCACTCCCTCTCTCCTCTCTCTGTCTGTCTATCTCCACTCTCACCGCGCTCTCCCACCTCCTTTTTCTCTCTCTCTTCTCCCTCCCTCCCCCTCTCTCCGTCCCCTCTCCCTTCCTCCCCTTTCTCTCCCTCCCCTCTCCCTTCCCCTCACTCTGTCACCCATATCTCCCTCTCCCCTCTCTCTCCCTTGTCTCTTGCCCCTCTCTTGCTCCCTCTCTCTCCCCCTTTCTCTCCCTCTTTCTCTCCCCCTCTCAGCCTCCCGGTCTTCCTCTCCCCGTTCCTCAATACCCGTCTCTCTCTCTCCCCGTTCTCTCTCTCCCCGCTCTGTCTCTCCCCTCGCACTCTGTCTCCCACACCCTCTCTCTCCCTCCTCTCTCCCTTACCCTCTCTCTCCCCTCTCTCTCCCACCCCTCCCGTCTCTCTCTTTCCATTCTCTCCCTCTCTCTCTCCCTCTCTCTTCCCCCCTCTCTCCCCCCTCTCTCTCCTCGTTTTCTCCCCTCCCTCACTCTCTCCCCTCTTTCTCCACTCCCCCTCTCTCTCCACCCTCTCTCTACCCTTGCTCTTTCTCCCTCTCTCTCCTCCTCTAGCTACCCCGACTTGTCGATAACCCCTCTCTCTCCGTCCACCTCTCCTTTCTCTGTCCCCCTCTCTCCAACCCTCTACTCTCTCTACCCCTCTCTGTTCCCCTTTCTCTCTCTCCACACTCTCTCCCTCCCTCTACCCCTCGCTTCTCTCTTCCCCTCTCTCCTCTCTCACTCTCTCTCCACCACTCTCCCCCACTCTCTAACCCACTCTCCCCAGTTTCTCCCCCACACCCTATCATTCTCTCTCCCCACTCTCTCTTCTGCACTCCCTCTCTTACGCGACTCTCTCTCACCCCTCTCTCTCCTCTCCCTCACCCCACTCTCTCACTCCTCTCTCTGTCTCCCCTCTCTCGTCCCGCTCTCTCCACCACACTGTCCTCTGCACTGTCTCCCCTCACTCACTCCAACTCTATCCCCCATTGTCCCTCTCCACTAACACTCTCTCTCCCCACTCTCTTCCACTCACTCTACCCCACTCTCTCTCCGCGGTCTCTCCCCTCTCTCTCCCCGTCTCAGTGTCCCCTTCTCTCCCCCCGTGTCTCTCTCCCTCTCTCTCCCCATCTCTCCCGCCCAACTCTCTCCCCACCCTCCCACTCTCCCCTCCCTTTTCTCCCTCTCTCTCTCTCCCCTTCCTCTTGCTCTCCTATCTCTGTCACTCTCACTCTCTCTCCGCTTTCCCCGGACTCTCTCTCTTCTCTTTCTCTCCCCTCCCTCTATCTCTCTCGGTCTCCCCTCCATCTCTCTCCCTCTCTATCTCTCCACTCTCCCTCATTCTCCCGCCTTTCTCTCTCTCCCATCTCTCCCCCTCCCCTCTCTCTCTCACCTCTCTAGGTCACAAACTCTCTCTCCCCACTCTCTCAATCTCCTCTCCCACTCTCTCTCCCCAACTCTATCCCCAACTCTTTCCTCACTCTCTCCCACACTCTCCCCCTCTGTCTCTCCCACAATCCCTCTCCCACTCTCTCCCCACACTCTCCCCCTCTCTCCCTCTCCTCTCTCTCAACGCGCTTTCTCTCACTCCTCTCTCTATCTCCCCCTCTCTCTCCCGAACACTGTCCCCACACTCTCCCCACCTATATCACCCACACTCTCTCTTCTCTCTCACTCTCCCGCCCGCACTCTTTCTCTCCCCTCTCTCCTCCTCTCTCCACCACTCTCTCTCTCCTCTCTCACTCTCTGCCCCCACTCCCTCCCCTACTATATCCCCGGCACTCTCCACCTCTGTCTCCCCAACTCTCGATCCCTCTCTCCCTCTCCTCTCTTTCATCAGATTCTCTCTCACTCCTCTCTCTATCTCCCCCTCTCTCGCTCCCGCACACTGTCCCCCACACTCTCCCCATCACTCTACAAAACTATATTCCCCACTCTCTTCTCTCGCACTCTCTCTCCCCCCTCTCTCTTCCCCTCTCTCTCCCTCTCTCTCTCCTCACTCTCTCTTTCCCTCTCTGTCTACCCTCTCTCTCCTCTATCTCTCTCCCCTCTCTGCCTCCCCCTCTCTCCATCTCTCTCCCTTCCAACCCTCTCTCTTCCCTCACCTCTCTCCCTCTCTCTCCCCTCTCTCTGCTGTCTCTCTCCGCACTCTCCCTCAATTCTCACTCGCTCTCCTCATCTCTCTCCCCAATTTTCTCGCACTCCCTCTTCCCACTCTCTCCCCTCCCTCTCCCTCTCTGTCACCCTCACAGACTCTGTCCCACTCTCTCCCCTCCATCTCTCCCCTCTCTCTCCCCTTGCTATCACTCTCTCCCCTCGCTCTCCCCTCTGTTCCCCTCTATCTCTCTCTTCCCCCTCTGTCCCCTTCCTCTCTCTCTCCTCTATCTCTCCTCTCTTCTCCGCTCTCTCTCCTCTTTCTCTCTCTCTCCTCCCTCTCTCACTCTCTCTTGCTCCCCGCCCTCTCTCTAACCCCTCTATCTCTCCTCTCTCCCCTCATTCTCCCCTTCTTTCTCTCTCCTCTCTCTCTTCCCACCCCCTCTCTCTCTGTCCTCCCTCTCTCACTCTCTCATCCTCCCTCTCTCTCTCCCCCTCTCACAACACCTCTCTCTCTTCCCCTCACTCTCTTCCCCCTCAACCTCTCTCTCATCATGCTCTCTCTCTGCGTCGTCACTCTCTCCCTGTAGTCTCGAGATCTCTCACTTCTCCCCCTCTCTATCTCTTCTCTCCCCCTCCCCATCTCCCCTCTCTCTCCTCCTCCCTCTCTGACACCCCTCTCAACATCTCTCTTGCGTCCTCTCTCTCGGTATCGTCACTGTCTCTCTCTCTCTCGTCTCTATCACTCTCGCTTCTCTCTCCCTCTCCACTCTCTCTACCTCGTCTTTCTCTCTCCCTCTAACTCTCACAACCTATTTCTCCCCCTGTCTCTCACCCTCTCTCTCCCCTCTTTCGCTGCCTTACTCCCCATCTCTCTCACACACACTCTTGTTCCTCCTCCCGCTTGCTCCACTTCTCTCACTAACCACTCTATTTCTCCGCCTCTCTCTAACGAACCTCTCTCTCCATTTCTCTCCCCTCTCTCTGTCCTCTCCCTCTCTCTGCCCCCTCCGTTCTCTCCGTCTCTCTGCCCCCTCCTACTCTGTCACACCCTCCCTCTCGCTTCATTCTCTGTCTTTCTCTCTCTCCTCTCTCCCCCGCACTCTCTTTCTACCATTTGTCCCTCTCCACCCTCCCTCTCTTTTTCCACTCACTGACTCTCTCTCCACTCCCTCGCTCCATCCCTTCTCTCTCCCTTCACTCTCTCTCCACTCTCACTCGTCTCTCCTCCTCTCTCTCACTCCTTCCTCTCACTCTCCCTCCACTCTCTCCATCCTCTCTCTCTCCATCTCTCTCTCCCCTCTCTCTCCTCTCCCTCTGTCTCTCTCCACTCTCTGTCCCTCTCCCCTCTCTGCCCGGTGTCTCTCTCCCTGCCCTTTCTCCCTTTCCCTCCTCCCTCCCTCACTCTCTCTCTCTCTTCTCCCTGTCTCTCTCTCCTCTCCCTCGCTCCTTCTTCTCTCTCTCCTCTCCCTCGTTTCCTCCTTTCTCTCTATCCCCTCTTTCTCCCTCTCTCCATCCCCTGTCTCTCTTCTCTCTCTTCCTTCTCTCTATCCCCTCTCTCTCTGATCCCCTCTTTCAACCTCTCCCTCGCCGTCTTCTGTCTCTGTGTCGTCACACTCTCTCTCGTCTCAATCACTCCCGTCTCTCTCTCCCTCTGCACACTCTCCACCCCCTCTTTCTCTCCTCTGTCTCTCTCCCCCGCCCTAATCTCTCTTTGCCTCTCTCTCTCCACTCTCTCTTTCTCCCGCTCGCTCCCATCTCTCTCCCCCTCTCTCACTCCTCTCTTCCCAACCTCTCTCTCTCCACTTTATCTCACCCCTCCCTGTCTCTCTCTCTCCCCTCCCTCGCTCTCTCCTCTCTCTCTATCCCCTCTTTCTCCCCTCTCTCCATCCCCTCTCTCTCCCCTCTCTTTCCCTTCTCTCTATCCTTTGTCTCTGACCCCCTCTATCAACCTCTCCCTCGCCGTTCTCTGTCTCTGTGTCGTCACACTCTCTCTCGTCTCAATCACTCCCGCCTCTCTCCTCCTCTGCACACTCTCCACCCCCTCTTTCTGTCCTCTGTCTCTCTCTCCCCCGGCCTCAATCTGTCTTTGCCTCTCTCTCTCCACTCTCTCTTTCTCCCGCTCTCTCCCATCTCTCTTCCCCGTTTCTCACACCCCCTCTCTTTCCTCCTCCCTATCTCTCCTCTTCTCTCACTATAACCCCTCTCTCTCCCCTCTCATGACCCTCTCTCTCCATCTCTCCCCCTCTCTCTTACGTTCCCGCGCTCTCACTCCTCCCCTCTCGCCCTCTCTCCTCGCTCCCTCTCTCTCCACTCCCTGACTCCCTCTCCCCTCCCTCGCTCCCTCCCCTAACTCTCCCCTGAATCTTTCTCTCCCCCTCACTCCTGTTTCCCCTCTCTCTCCCTCCGCTCTCTCTTTCCTCCCTCTCTCTCTGTCTCTCCTCCCACTTTCACTGTCGCCCTCCCCTCCATCTCTCTCCCCCTCCCCTCTCTCTCCCCCTCTCTCCCCACTCTCTCACAACCAACTCTTTCTTAACTTATCTCTGAACTTCCTCTCTCTCTGCATCGTCACTCTCTCCCTCTCGTCTCTATATCTCCATTCTCTCTCTCTCATATTTATCTCTCCACCATCTCTCCTCCCCTCTCTCCCCGTCACTATCTGTCCCGCCCACTCAACCTCTCTCTCGCTATCCTCCTCTGCGTCATCACACTCTCCCTGTCGTCTCTATCTCTACCACCTTTCTCTCTCCCTCTCTCTCAGCCCTCTCTCTCCCCTCCCGCTCTCTCCATTTTCTCTCCCTCCCTGTCTCTCTCTCCCCTCCTTCGCTCTCTCCCCTCATTCTCTCTCTCTCTCCCCTCTCACTTCCCTCCACACTCTCTCCATCCTCTCTCTCATTCCTCTCTCTCCCCCTCTCTATCTCCTCTTTCCCTCTCCCCTCTATCTCTCCTCTCTCTCTTCCCCACTCTCCCTTCCCCTCTCTCCCCTCTGTCTTTATCTCACCTCTCTCTCCCCTCTCTCTTTCTTCCCCCTCACTCCCCTCCTTCTCTTTTACCTCTCTCCCTCTCCTCTTTCTCTCTCTCTCCTCTGTCTCTCACACTCTCTGCCCTCGTTCTCTCTCTCCCCACTCTCTATCTCTCCCCTCTCCCCATTCTCCCCCTCTCCTCTCTCTTTCTCCCTTCCCTCTTTTTCTGTCTGTCCTCCCTCTCTCACTCTCCCCCTCTCTCTCCACCTGTCTCTCTCCACCCTCTCTTACAACCCCTCTCTCTTCACTCTCTCTCTCCGCCTCTCTCTCAAGCTCTCTCTCAAGCTCTCTCTCGCCATCCTCTCTCTCTTCGTCGTCACTCTTTGCCTCTTGTCTCTATATCCCTCTCCTCACTGTCTTTCTCCCCTCTCTCTACCCACTTTCTCCCCTCTGCCCCTCTCTCCCTCCCCTCGCTCTCCTCTCTCCCCCTTGTGCAGGATAGGGGACTCTGCGACCCCCATCAGGCACTCTGCTTCCCTTCCCAAGAACAAAGACACGGAGGAGTTCGTCCAAAACTATTTATTCAATTCTGCAGAACCGGGTGTTACCTCAATGGCTTCCCACGAGGCACACACACAGATTGTAATCCCCGCACGTTATATACATGTAGGAGTGGGCGGGGCCTTCTACTGTCTCAGCCAATCAGTGTTAAAGTTCCCCACTGTCCTCCTGATGGATGAGATTATTTGGTTATTCACCCAGCCAATCAGTGTTCGAGTTCCCCGCTTCTCCCTTATATGGATGATGACGTACAGCCGTGGTTGTGGGCGGTCCCTCAGCCACGAGGAAAGCTGTTTCCATTGTTCCATTCATGAAAATCTGGGGGAGTGTCTGCTCGTGCTTACTACAAGGTAGAGAAGACTAAAATGGTGGCTTTGTACTTACTATGTGCTTACTACAGCAGTTAATGATTTAAAAATTACACCACCCCCTACAAATCCCCCGTGTCTTTTCTTACGGTTTGTAATTTTTAAACTGGGAGTTTCTTCTCCAGGGCGTCCAATAGCTCCCGCGCTTGTTTATCAAGCTGCCCGTCTCTAATGCTACCCCCGCCCAAGAGGGATTCAGACTGTTCTGTCTCGAGGTTCATCCTTTCGACCTGCCCATAAGGAACATCCCTCTTAGTAAGGGCGGTTTCGATCAGTCGCTGAGTTAAGCCCCTGGCGCTGGGAATGATGCAACACCCGAGGGCAGTTAGTACCCCTGCCACCACTATACATGAGACGAGAAAGGAAACGACCACCCCCTTCCATTTACCGAACCAAGCTTCCAACCAACCCGTGAGGCCAGAATCGATGCCCGAGTTTTCGGCGAGTTCATCCGCCAATGTGGTGAGCCCATCCAGGGCGCAGGTGATGGACCCATCAGGGGCTGTGTTGTTGGGGATGAAAGTGCAGCACTGAGTGCCTATCATGACACAAACACCCCCCTTCTCTGCTAACATCATGTCCAGGGCCAACCTATTTTCCCACGCCATTCTGCTAGTGGCGTCTAGTTGTTCTGCTATTCCCTTCACTGCATCCCGAGTATAATTAATGAACCTCTGCTGATTGTAGTAAATATAATTAATCCAATCCACGTTCTTATTGATGGAAACCCACCAGAACAGTGACGACTCAAAACCCGCCGCTATCTGGTTCCTAGCCTTGTATTCGTCAGGAACACCCCTGGGGACCCCTATGGCATCTAAATATATGTTATCATCGAAAGAGGTCTCCAAAGCCCTCTTAGTTCTTCTACTGGAACGGGGTTGCTCTTGTTTATCGAATGCCAGGGTGAATGGGATGGCCAATTGAACGATTGCACAAGTGCCCGCCCATTTTTGGGGCAGGGTCGGTCGCAGAATCCTGCCACCACAGTACCACCAGAGGTCTGCCCTAGGCACATGAATGTGGGAGTAATTCCTGCCCCCGGTAGTTTCGTTGACCCGCCGAATTGATCCGCTGCACTTGTCAAATGTCCCCACATCATTGTCCCATTGCGGTGCCGTCCGAGAGACGCAGGCCTGGTGCGTACCCGTTACCCCTGTGAATGACGGAGGGCGGGGCGCCAATTTAGACCTGACGGGAGGCAACTTCAAACTTAAGGGTCGACAAGTGGGGTCGTTCCAGGCCTCTCGGTCCTGGTACAGCCTTATCATGCAGTCCAAGGCTTGTGGATGTTTCTCCCATCCCAGCGGGAATGGGACCACCTGAGGGTTAGGATGGGCACCCGTGCACGCGTAGCAATCACTCTTTTTCATGCTCCTTACCGTATATTTGACCCATTCCATCCAGGCATTCGCCTCCCCGTATCCCGTTTCTATTTCAAAGGTCCTTTCCAAGTCCATCACCTCAATTATCCTAACCTTTTCCTGCTCATCGGGGGTGGATGAGGCCCCAGACTCAGCTTCAATGACCGTGATGGTTGTGCAGCACAGCTGCAACTCCTTCTGTCCTGCCTGGCCCCCCAACCCTAATACCCAGGATCGTTCCATTAAGGCTCGTCCCGTTGTTCCCCAAGGTCTTTATGGTCAGATAGAGTGGATTGCACTGATTCTGCTCACAATTCCGCCCAGGGGTGGTGGGATCACGGACAATTGACACCATAGCCTGGACCCTGGGGGCCGGAGGCCTATTGATGCCTTCTTTGCCATGCAACTGTAATACTAACGTCTGACCCTGGAATCCCCTTTCTCTCTCTAGGTTACGCTTAGTCTGATTCAGTTCACTTTTAGTCGCACAGGGCACCAACCCACATAGGTCTAAACTAAGTGTCTGTGTTGGCTTGTTGGCGGGAACGGAGATGGAGAGCCACCGACGGTCCTCTGCCTGTTTTTTTCCAGAGGCCGAATTGGGTAACACGCACACTATGACCCAGCCGAAGGATAATGGCAAAGCAAGTTAACAATACGATTGACTGCATTTTGTTGCAACACTCGTGTCCGGCCGGAGGACACAGTCCTTTAAACTCGCCAAAGTCCAATTAGTCTGTTCTCAGGGTCTCTGTTCCTTAGATGCCTCTGTCAGAGAGGTTTGTTTGTCCTCCGTCGGTTGTGGCACCGGTCCCTTGATCCGAGTATAATGTGTCCAGCCTTTTTCGGCCGTGCGGACAGCCGTTTCGGTAGTCAAAAGTACTAGGAAGGGACCGTCCCAAGTTGGTTCGAGGGTGCGTTGCTTCCAGCTTTTAATCAGGGCCCACTGACCCGGCTTGATGGTGTGCACCGCGAACTCGAGGGGCGGCGTCTGTGCCAAAAGTCCCTGTTGGCGTAAACGAGATAGAGCAGACCCCAGAGCCACCACATATTTTTGCACAAACATGTCCCGAGACTCGAATAAGGGAGGTTCTCCCTTCGGCCCATGGAACGGAAGGCCAAACAGCATTTCGTAAGGGGAGACGCCCAAATCCCGTCTTGGCTAGGTGCGAATTTGCAACAGGGCGAGGGGTAGGCATTTGGTAACTGTCTTCAGGCCCTGCCTCCCTTCCCAAGAGATGGGGTATTGGTGCACTCTGACGTCGGGGCTCTGGGGCTTTAATTTTACCTCCACAGGTCGAATTGCGAGCCCCCCCCCGGTTCCCTTTGGCGACCCAAACCCTAGGGTCTATCTCTGTCAATCGGGACTCACTAAGGTATGACATGGTAATGGCTAATTCTTCCTCCTCTCCCACTTCTATTCGTAGTCCGAAACGGACTATTAAATCCCGTCCCAACAATCCCGTCCCAACAATATGGGCGGCACGGTGGCACAGTGGCCAGCACCGCTGCCTCACAGCGCCTGAGACCCGGGTTCAATTCCCGCCCCAGGCGACCGACTGTGTGGAGCTTGCACGCTCGCCCCGTGTCTGCGTGGGCCTCCTCCGGGTGCTCCGGTCTCCTCCCACAGTCCAAAAGATGTGCAGGTCAGGTGAATTGGCCATGCTAAATTGCCCGTAGTGTTAGGTAAGGGGTAAATATAGGGGTATGGGTGGGCTTCGCTTCGGCGGGTCGGTGTGGACTTGTTGGGCCGAAGGGCCTGTTTCCACACTGTAATGTAATCTAATCTAATCTAACCCATAGGGAAGGTGCGGGAGGTGAAGGAGTTCCACTTGGAGCTCCTCCTCCTCCAGCCGCAAGGGTTGTGGTTCAAATATTCTTGCACTGAAAACCCCACCCTTTACTCCTGAAATGTTTAATGTTTTAGCCTGGAAGCCAACCCCCCTAGGATGGAGGGGGATTGAGGACCTGCCGGCGCCTGTGTCAACTAAGAAAGTAACATCTTGTCTAAATGGGCCCACCCGTAAATTTACCAGGGGTTCTTGGTAGGCCCGTGTTCCGATCCTCCCCTGACTTCCCTAATCCATTTGTTCGCGCTCCATTTCATACATCCCTTCTCGCTCCCTTTTAAAATCGGGACAATCCCTCTTGAAGTGTCCCAGTTTCCCGCAATGGTAACATCCGGCCGCCTGAGGCCGTTCGATTCCATAAGATCCTCCTCTCCCACTTCTGCCCCGTCTCGCTCCTCTCCCTCTCCAACTTTCCCTCGACCTTCCTCTTTCCATCCCATAACCTTCTTCCCCCATTCCGTTGGATTTATAAGCTTCCCGTACGGCTGCCACCATCATTTTTGTCTTCTGTTTCTCCCTTATTACATCCCTCTGAATGTACACCTTCTGTGCTTCCCGTAATAATTCTGCAACATCTTTTTCAGCCCAATCCTCCACTTTCTGTAATTTCTTCTGAATGTCAGGCCATGACTTAGTCACAAAGTGCACCTTAAGCATGCCCTTGCCTATTTCCCCATCGGGGTCTAAACCTGAATACTTTCGTATGGACTCCCGCAAATGGTCTAAAAAACTCACTCGGGGATTCATCCTTTTTCTGTCCAACTTCAAATGCTTTCGCTAAATTCCACTGTTTAGGCACGCAGGTTTTGATTCCCCTGATTATAAGGTTTCTGAGGTCTGTCATATTAGCCCGTCCCCCCTCGTCATTATGATCCCACCGGGGGGTCCTCTAAGGGGTACTTCTGCTCTCCACGCTGAGGGCCGTCCTGATGCTCCCTATCCCAAATGGCCATTGCACTATTCCGGATCATGACAATTTCATCGTAATTAAATAGTATTCTCATCATGGCCTGCAATTCGGCCCATGTGTATATACTGGGCCCCAGAAATTGATCTAATTGTGTTCCCACACTGACGGGGTCGTCCAGTAGACGGGGTAGTTCATTACGGAGCTGTCGGATATCCCCAGAATTTAAAGGTTGTACTACGAATCCGGTCCGTTCGTTCCCAAACGGCACCTCTCGTAAAGGGTTCATCTGTTCAACATTGTTAACCCTCTCAGCACCCAATCTCTCTTCTTGATCTCTCCGCATCTCAGTTCGGGCTGATCTCCTAATGCCTGGGGTGGGCTCTTCTTCCCTTCCTGTGTCCCCCCCCCCCCCCAGCAGGCTCTCCCTCACTGAGCATGACCTGCCGGGAACCGGGATTATCCGACGCAGGAGGGAGGTCCGCGCTGGACGCCTGGCCGTGCGCGGGTTGTACATATGGGGGCGGGCAGAAGGGGGCAAACCGTCGGTGAGGACGTCCCAAGACTTCTGGGGCTTTCTCGGGTCTGTTTGGGGAATCAGAGGATAGAGACTCGTGGGGTCCCCGCAGTCACTCGCCAACCAGGCGGCGGCGGCGGCGGCGTATTTGCTCTCTTCTGGGTCAAACGGTTGTTTTCTGTTAACATATATATTTAGGATTTGACACACCCAGTCTTCATCAGACCCATACTCGGGCCAAACTACCGAGGGGGCGCAGATAGGTTCTTTGGTCCATATAAAACAACAATATTTTATCATAGTCTCTTTCTTTAAGTCCTTTGTCCTACTACTTTCCGTCCATAAACTCAATTTCCGACCTAGTGGACTATCGGGGGGTATTTCTTTTCCATTTACAGTCCTCCCTGACTTGTCCTTAGTGGACCTAAAAGTCTGATTTCCCATGGTCTATCTTCGGTCCTGGTCTTAAACGCCTAAAGCATTTTCACAGATAACCGTCAAAACCACAATTTCCCATGGTCTATCTTCGGTCCTGGTCTTAAACGCCTAAAGCATTTTCACAGATGACCGTCAAAACCACAATTTCCCATGGTCTATCTTCGGTCCTGGTCTTAAACACCTAAAGCATTTTCACAGATGACCGTCAAAACCGCGTGGCCAACAAGGAAGAACAAAAAAAATCTCTTACCTTGATCCGTGCACGGAGTTGTCTGGCCTTTTTAAATGTGTGTACCCCCGTGTATAGTCACTAACCGGTCGTCCCAGCACTCGTCCGTGTGTTCCTTTTCTCGGGATCCAAAATTATTTTAATGAGCCGGGTCACTCTCTTGGCCGACGGCTGACGGACCAAGCCGATCCAGTGAGCAGTATAAATATATACCAGATGCGTCTTTTTGTATCAGACTTGATCCACGAGCCGGCAATAATTATTGCATCCCGGAAGAGCCCCCAATTGTGCAGGATAGGGGACTCTGCGACCCCCCATCAGGCACTCTGCTTCCCTTCCCAAGAACAAAGACACGGAGGAGTTCGTCCAAAACTATTTATTCAATTCTGCAGAACCGGGTGTTACCTCAATGGCTTCCCACGAGGCACACACACAGATTGTAATCCCCGCACGTTATATACATGTAGGAGTGGGCGGGGCCTTCTACTGTCTCAGCCAATCAGTGTTAAAGTTCCCCACTGTCCTCCTGATGGATGAGATTATTTGGTTATTCACCCAGCCAATCAGTGTTCGAGTTCCCCGCTTCTCCCTTATATGGATGATGACGTACAGCCGTGGTTGTGGGCGGTCCCTCAGCCACGAGGAAAGCTGTTTCCATTGTTCCATTCATGAAAATCTTGGGGAGTGTCTGCTCGTGCTTACTACAAGGTAGAGAAGACTAAAATGGTGGCTTTGTACTTACTATGTGCTTACTACAGCAGTTAATGATTTAAAAATTACACCACCCCCTACACCCTCTCCCCCTCTCTCCCCTCTCCCTCCCTCTCCCTCTCTCTGTCCCGTCTCTCCCCCTCTCTCGAACTCCCTCTCTCAACCTCTTGCCTCTATATCCCTCTCCTCACTGTCTCTCTACCCCCCTTTCTCTCCCTCTCGCTCCCACTGTCTCTACCTCTCTTTCTCCCCCTCTCTCTCCCCTCTCTCTCTGCCTCTCCACTCTCTCTCCCCTCTCTCTCACACTCCCTCTCTATCCTCCTCCCTCTCTCTTCCCTTCTACACTATCCCCTCCCTTCCTCCCCCTCTCTCACGACCCTCTCTCTCCATCTCTCTCTCTCACCTCCTCTCTCCTCGCCCTCTCTCTCGCCCCTCCCCTCTCTCCATCTCTCTCCCCATGCTCTCTCTCCCCTTCCCGCTCACTCTCTCCACTCTCTGAATTTGTCTCTTTCCTCTCTCACCCCTCTCTCTCCCCTTTCTCTCTCTTCGCCCCCCTCTGTCTCCACTCCCTGATCTCTCTCCCCTCTCTCGCTCCCTCCCTCTCCCTCCCCTCACTCCTTCTCTCCCCACATTCCTCCTCTCTCTAACTGCCTCCTCTCACCCCTCCCTCTACTCTCTCTCCATCCTCTCTCTCCCTCGTCTCTCTCCTCTCTCTCATCCTCCCTCTCTCTCTCATCCACCCCTCTCTCTCTGTCTCTCCTCCCGCTTTCACTCTCCCTCCCCACTCCCTTTCTACTCTCTCGCTCCCCTCTCTCTCTCCCTGTCTCTCACAACCCTCTCTCTCCCCCTCTCTCTTTACCCGTCTCTCAACCTTTCTCTCGCTTTCCGCTCTCTGTATCGTCAGTCTCTCCCTCTCGTCTCTATCTCTGCCGCCTCTCTCTCACACTCCCCTCTCTTCCCCCTCTCTCCCCTCTCTCTGCACCATCTCTCTCACCCTCTCGCTCTCTCCGCCCATCTCCCCTCTGTCCCGCCTCTCTCTTTCCCTCTCTCTCCCTCTCACTCTCTGCCCCCTCACTCAACCTCTCTCTCGCCATCCTCTCTCTGCATCGTCACACTCTTCATCTCATCTCTATCTCAACTGCCTCTCTCTCCCCTTTCTCTCCCTTCTCTCTCTCCCCATGTTGTCTCTCTCCACTTTCTCCCTCTCCTCCCTGTCTCTCTCTCCCCCCTCTCTCCCTCTCCACACTCTCTCCAGCCTCTCTCTCATTCCTCTCTCTCTCTGCCTCCCATCTATCTCCCCTCTCTCTCTTCCCTCTCTCTCACCCTCTGTCTCCCCTCTCTCTTCCCCCCACTCTCTCACCCCACTCTCTCCCCTACTCTCTCCGCTCTCTCCACCCTCTATCTCTATCTCACCTATCTCCCTCCCTCCCTCCCTCTCTCTCTCTCTCTTTCCCCCTCTCTCCCCTTCCCTCTCTTTCTCCTCTCTCTCCTCTCTACCCCGGTCTCTCTCTCTCTCCCCTGCCCTCTCTCTCTGTCTGTCCTCCCTCTCTCACTCTCTCCCCCTCTCCCACTCTCTCCCCCTCTCTCCCCACTGTCTGTCCCCCTCTCTCTCAGGACCACTCTCTCTCTACACCCTCTCACTCTCTCCCCACTCTCTCTCAACCTTTCTCTCATCATCCTCTCTCTCTGCATCGTCACGCTTTCCCTCTCGTCTCTATATCTCTCGCCTCATTATCCCTGTCCCCTCTCTCTAACCAACGCTCTCCTTCTTTCCCCACTCTCACCTCTCTCTCTCTCCCCCCTCTCTCCCACCCCGTCTCTTTCCTCCTCCCTCTTTCTCCCCTTCTGCCACTGCCCCCTCTCTTTCTCATCTGTCTCTCACGACCCTCTCTCTCCATTTCTTCCCCTCCCTCTCTCTCCCCTTTCCTCTCTCTCTACACTCTCTTATGTTCTCTCCCTCTCCTCTCCCTCCTCTCTCTCCTTTCTCTCTCTCCATCCATCTCTCTCTCCACTCCATGACTGTCTCTCCCTTCCATCGCTCCCTCCCCTCTTCCTCCCCTCTTCCTCCCCTCACCTTCTCTCTCCTGTCGCACTCCTCTATTCTTCTCTCTCTTCCTCCCTCCTCTCACTCTCCCTCCACTCTCGCTCCATCCTCTCTTTCTACTTCTTCTCTCTTCTCTCTCTCCCTCCCTCTCTCTCTGTCTCTCCTCCCTCTTGCACTCTCCCCCTCCCCACCCTCTCTCTCCGTCTCCTCTCTCACTCCTCTCTCTCTCTCCTCTCTCTCTCCTCTCTCTCTCTTCCCCCCTTAACCTCTCTCTCTCACCTTCCTCTCTCTATGTCGTTAATATCTCCCTCTGATCTCTATAACTACATTCTCCCTCTCCCTCTTCCCTTTCCCTCTCCACCATCTCTTTCTCCACTTCTCTCACAACACCCTCACTCTCCCTCTCTCTCTCCTCTCTCTCCCTTCTCTCTCCCCCTCAATCTCTATCGCCCCTCACGCAACCTCTCTCTCTCACCATGCTCGTTCTCTGTGTCTCCCCACTCTCCCTCTCGTCTCTACCTCTACTACCTCTTTCTTACTCTCTCCACTTTCTCTATCCCCTCACTGTCTCTCTCTTCCCTCCCTCGCTCTCTTCCCTTTCTTTCTCCCCTTTCTCTCCCTCCTCCATTCTCTCCATCCTCTCTCTCTCTCGTCTCTATCTCTACTACCTCTTTCTCACTCTCTCCACTTTCTCTATCCCCTCACTGTCTCTCTCTTCCCTCCCTCGCTCTCTTCCCTTTCTCTCTCCCCTTTCTCTCCCTCCTCCATTCTCTCCATCCTCTCTCTCTCTCAATCCTTTGTTTCTTCCCTCTCTCTCTCCCCTCTTTCACTCACCAGCTCTCTCTCCCCTCACTCTCGACCCCCTGTCTCTCCCCCTCCCACTCTCTCTTCTCTCTCACACCACTCTCCCCCGCGCTCTAGTTTTTCTCTCTCCCCTCCCTCTCTCTCCCTTCTTTCCCCCATTCTCCCCCTCTCTCTCAACCTCTCTCACCTTCCTCTCTCTCTGGGTCGTCACTCACTCCCCTCGCTCGCTTTCTCCCCTCTCTCGCTCTCTCGCCTCTCTCTCTCCCCCTCTCACTCTCTCTCCATTCTCTCTCTCACCTCTCTCTCCCCTCTGTCTCACTTCCCCCTCTCTCCCACACTTTTGATTCCCCTCTCTCTCCCCTCTCCCCCTCTCTATTTCCACTCTCTCTCGCCCTCTCCATTTCTCTCCCTCCTCTCCATCTCTCCCCTCTCTCCCCTGCTCTCTCTCTCTCCCCTTTCTCTCTCCTCCCTCTCTGAATCTCTCTCCCCTCTCTACCCACATTCACCCCCTCTCTCCTCTCTCTCACCCTTCCCTCTCTCTCTGTCTGTCCTCCCTCTCTCACTCTCTCCCGCGTCCACTCTTTCTCCGCGCACTCTCTCTCCCCCTCTCCCCTAGACTCTCTCTCTCCCCTCTCCCTCTCCCCACCCTCTCCCCCCTCTCTCACCCCCTCTCTCTTCACGTCTCTGCCCCACTCTCTTACTTGCCCGCGCTCTCCCCCACTCTCGCTCCGCATACTCTCTCTCCCCTCTCTTCCCTACACTCTCTCTCCATCCTCTCTCTCATTCCTCTCTCTCTCCCCTCTCTCTCTCTCACCCCCTCGCTCTCCCCCTCTCTCCCCACACTCTCACTTCCCCCTCTCTCTTCCCCACTCTCGCTCCCCCTCACTTTTCCCTCTCTCTCTCCCCTCTCTCTCACAATCCCTCTCTCTCTCTGCCTCCCCCCTCTTTCCCCCTTCTCTCTCAAACTCTTTTCGCCATCCTCTCTCTCTGCATCGTCGCTTTCTCCCTCTCATCTCTATAACTCTCTCCTCTCTCTACCTCTCCCCTCTCTCTCCCCGCTCTCTCTCTCTTCCGCCCTCACTCTCTCCTCCTCCTATTCTCCCTCTCCTCCCTCTCCCTCGCCCCTCTCTACTCACATTCACCCCTCTCCTCTCTCTCACCCTTCCCTCTCTCTCTGTCTGTCCTCCCTCACTCACTCTCTCCCCCTTCCTCTCTCCCCACTCTCTCTCCCCTCTCTCCCCCCCTCTCTCTCGCCCTCTCTCTCACAACCTGTCTCTCTCTACTCCTCTTTCCCTCTTCCCCTTCCCTCTCAACCTCTCTCTCACTCAACTCTCCCTCTCTGTGTCGTCGCTCTCTCCTTCTCGTCTCTATATCGCTCCCCTCTCTCTCCCCCTCTCCCTCTTTCTCTCCTCCCCACTCTCTCTGACCCCCTCTCTCAAACTCTCTCTTCATCCTCTCTCACTGCATCGTAACACTCTCCCTCGTCTCTAACAGTCCCGCCTTTCTCTCCCTCTCACCCCCTCTCCCCTCTCTCTTTCTCCCCTCTCTCTCCTCTCTCTCTGTCTCTTCCATCTCTCTCCCCCTTTCTCTCACACTCCGTCTCTTTCCGCCTCCCTCTCACTCCCCTTCTCACTCTATCCCCTCTCTTCCTCCCCTTTCTCTCACGCCCCCTCTCCATCTCTCTCCCCTCTCTCTTCTCTCCCTCTCTCTCGCCCTTCCCCTCTCTCCATCTCTCTCCATCACTCTCTCTGTCTCTCGCCCTCTCTGTCTCTCTTCTCTCTGTCTTTCTCTCCCTCTCCTCCCCACTCTCTCTCTCCAGTCCCTGACTCTCTCTCACCTCCCTCGCTCTCTCTCCGCTCTCTCCACTCTATCTCTGCCCTTCTCTCTCCTCTCTCTCTCCCCTCTTTCTTCCCCTCCACTCTCAGTCCATCCACTCTCTCTGCGTCCTCTACCTCTCCCTCTCGTTTCTCTCCCTCTCTCTCTCGTCTCTCTCCCCCTCTCTCTCCCTTCACTCTCTCCCCTGTCTCTCCCCTCTCTGCCTCTGTTCTCTCTCTCTTTCCCCCTCTCTTCTCCCTCTCTCTCCTCATTCTATCGCACATCCCCTCTCTCTCTTCCATGTCTCTCCCCTCTCTCTCCATATCTCTCTCTCGCTCTCTCCCTCTCTCTCCCCCTCTCTCCCTCTCTCTCCCCCCTCTCTCTCCCTCTCTCACCTCCTCCCTCTTTCTCTCCTGTCTCTGTCTCGCTCTCCTCTATCCCCTCTCTCTCCCTCATCTCTCTCTCCCACACTCTCTTTCTCTCTACTCTCTCTCCAATCTCTCTTTCTTCCCTCCCTCCCCCTCTCTCGCCCTCACTCTCCACCCTCTCTTATTCCGCTTTCTCTCCATATATCTCTCCCTCTCTCTCTCTCTACCCTTCTTCTCTCCCTTCCCTCCCATCTCTCCCTTCTCTCCCCCTCTCTCCGCTCTCTGTCTCCCTCTCTCTCGCTGGCCTCTCACCCTCAACTCTCTCTCCACTCTCTCTCCCCTCTCTCTCCCCCTCTATCTCTCTCTCCTCTCTCCCCCTTCACTTTCTACCCCTCAACTCTCTCTCCATCCTCTCTCTCTGCGTCGTCTCTCTCTCCCTCTCATCTCTCTAACCGTCTCTCTCTCTCGTCTCTCTCTCATTCCTCCTCTCTCTACCCTCTTACTCCCTGCTCACTCTCCGCGCTCTCCCCCCCTCTCTCTTCCCCCTCCCTCTCACTGTCCTCCTCACTCTCTCTCCTCCTTTCGCTCTCTCTCTCTTCCCTCCCCTCTCCCTCTCTCCCCCTCCCCGCGCTCTCCACTCTCTGTCTCTCTCTCTCTCCCCTCTCTCTCCCGCTCTTTTTCTCTCCTCTCTCGCCCTCCCCTCTCTCCCTCTCTCTCCCCCGCCACCTCTCATTCCTCTCTACGTATCTCTCTCTCCTCTCTTTCTCTCTTCACTTGCCCTCTCGCTCCTCTCCCCTCATTCTCAGCTGCCTCTCTCCTCTCTCTCCCACACCTTCTCTCTCTCCCCTCTCTCTCTCCCCCTCTCTCCCCACTCCCTCCATCTATTTCTCTCCCTATTCCTCTCTGTCTCCCCTCACCGCTCTCCCTCTTTTCCCTTCCTCTAGCTCTCCACTATGTCTCTCTCTCTCCCCTATCTATCCCGCGCTCTCTCTCTCCCCTTTCTTTCTATCTCTCCTCCCTCCCTTCCTCTCTCTCACCCCCCTCTCTCCCTCTCTCCCAATTCCTCTCTCTCCACTCTCTGCCTCACTCTCTCTCACTCCCCCACAGCTCTCTCTCTCTGTCCCCTCTCGCTCTCCCCTCTCTCTTTCTCTCTCCCTTCTCTCTCAATCCACTCTTTTTACATCTCTCTCTCCACTCTCTTTCCATCTCTCTCTTCCCTCCCTCTGTCTTCCCTCACAGCTTTCCCTCTCTCTCCCACTCCGTCTCTCTCTCTCCACTCTCTGTCGCTCTCTCTTCTGTCTTCCCTCCGCTCTCTCTCACCTTTCTACCTCTCTCCTCCCTCCCTCGCTCTCTCTCACTTACCTCCATCCCTCTCTTTTCCCTCCCTCTCTCTCTCCTTTCTCTCCCCCGTTCTCTCTCTCCCTCTCTCCCACTCCCTCTCTCTCCATTCTCTGTCTCTCTCTATCCTCTCTCCCCTCTGCTCTCTCTCTCTCACCATTCTCCCTCTCTCTCCTCCCTCACTCTTTCTGTCCCTTCCCTCTCGCACTCTCGCCTTTCCTTGTCCCCTCTGTCTCTCCCCTCTATCTCGCTCTCTTGTCTCTCCCCTTCACTCTCTACCCCTACACTCTCTCTCCATCCTCTCTCTCTGCGTCGTCTCTCTCTCCCTCCCGTTTCTCTAACCCTCTCTCCCACTCCTTCTCTCTCCCCTCTCTCTTCCCGCTCACTCTCCTCTACCTCTCTCAGCCCTCTCTCTCTCACCCCTCCCTGACTTTCACACTCTTGCCCCTCCCTCTCTCTGTCTCCCCCCACTCTCTCCCCCCTCTCCATCTCTCGCTCTCTCCCCATCCCTCTCTATCTCTTCCCTCCCCTCTCTCCCTCTCTCCCCTCCCTCTCTCTCACTCCTCTCTCTGTCTCTCTCTCCTCTCTCCCCGCGCTCTCTCTTCCCACTCTCGCCGTCCCCTCTCTCCATCTCTCTTTCTCTCTACCGTTCTCTCTCACCCCTCTCCATCTCCCTTTCGCTCCCCTCCTTCCCTCTTGCCTATCGATGTCTCTCTCACTCTTCTCTCTCTCCCCTTTCTCTCTCGCTCCTCTCTCCCCCATTCACAACTCTCTCTGCCCTCTCTCTCTCCCCTCTCAATCTCCCCGTCTCTCTATCTCCCCCTCTCTCTCGCCTCCTCTCTGTTCCTCACTCTCTCTCTCTCCCTCTCTCTCTGTCCCCTCTCTCTCCCCTCTCTTTCTTTCTCCCCTCACTTCCTACTCTCTCGATCTCTCTCTCTCCCTTTTATCTCTCTCTCTCCTCCATCCCTCACTGTCTCTCTACTCTCTCTCCCTCATGTCTCTCTCTCTCTCACGTCTCTCTATCTCTCCACTCTCTCTCCCTCTCTCTCACACCGTTCTCTCCATATGTATTTGCCCTTTCTTTCTACCCTCCCTCTCTCCCTTCCCTCCCATCTCTCCCTTCTCTCCCCTCTCTCTGCTCTCTCTCTCTCTCTCTCGCAATCCTCTCTACCCCCGCGCTCTCTCTCTCCACTCTCTCCCCCTTTCTCCCACCCCCTCTCTCTCACTCTCTCCCACTCCCTCTCTCACTCTCCACTCTCTGTCTCTCTCTCGTCTCTCCAATCTGCTCTCTCTCTCACCTTTCTTCCTCTCTCTCCTCCCTCCCTCACCCTCTCTCTCCCTTCCCTCCCTCTCTCTCCCCTCACTCTCTCTTCCCTCTCTCTCTCCCCTCTCTTTCTCTCCCTTCTACCTCGCTCTCTCGTCTCTCCCCCTCCACTTTCTGCCCGTCCAGTCTCTCTCCATCCTCTCTCTCTGCGTCGTCTCTCTCCCCCTCGTCTCTCTCTCCCTCTCTCCCTCTCGTCTCTCTCTCACTCCTCCTCTCTCCCTTACACCCCTCTTATCTCCCCCTTTCTCCCCTCTCTCTCTTATCCCACTTTTTCCCCATCGCACTCTCTGTCCCTCCTCTCTCTTCCCTCTCTCCATCTCTCTCTCATCCCATCCCTCTCTCTCTTTCTTCCCTCCCCTCTCTCCCTCTCTCTCCACCCACCCTTTCTCTCGTCTCTCCCCCCGCGCTCTCTCTCTCACCTCTCTCCCTCCAATCTCTCTCCCTGTCTCTCTCGCCCCTCGTTTCTCTCCCTCTCTCTCCCCCTCCCTTTATCTCTCCTCTCTCAGTCTCTCTGCCTCGTCTCTCTCCCCCGCGCGCTCTCTCTCCTTTCTCTCTCCTTTCTCCCCCATTCTCAGCCCTCTATCTCCTCTATGTCTCTCCTCTTTGTCTCTCCCCCTCTCTCTCTCCCCGTCTCTCTATCTCCACTCTCTCTCTCCCCCTCTCTCCACCTCTCTCTTTCTCTCTCCACTCTCTCTCAGTCCTCTCTTTCCATCTCTATCTCCACTCTCTCTCCCCCCTCTCACTCCTCACCACTCTCCTTCTCTCTCCCCTCACCGCTCTCCCTCTCTCTCCCCACCCTCTCACTTTCTCCACTCTCTGTCTCTCTCTCCCCTCTCTCCCCCACTCTCTCGCTCTCCTCTCTCTTTCCCTCCCATCTCTCTCTGTCTCTCCCCTCTCTCTCCTCTCTCGACCCCTCTCTCCCCTACCTCTCTCTCTTATCTCTATCCCCTCCACTCTCTTCCATCCGTTCTCTCCATCCTCTCTCTCTGCGTCGTCTCTCTCCCTCTTGTCTCTCTCTATCCCTAGCGTCTCTCCCTCTCGTCTCTCTCCCCCTCTCTCTCCCTCTCACTCTCCTCTCCCCCTCTCACCCCCATCTCTGTCATCCCTCTCTCCCTCTCTCTCTTCCCCCTCTCTCTCTCCACCCTCTCTCTCACTTCCCTCCTCTCTCCCTCTCTCTCCCCTCTCTCCTCTCTCTGTCTCTCTCTCCTCTCTCTCCCTAGCTCTCTCTCACTCCTCTCTCTCCATCTCGCTCTTCCTCCCTCGTTCTCTCTCCCCTCCCCCTCTACCTGTCTCCTACCCTCCCTTTCTCTCTCCTCTCTCTGTTCTCTCTCCTCTCTCACCCCTCTCGATACCCTCTCTCTCCCTCCCCTCTCTTTCCATCTCGCATGCTCACTCCCTCTGTCTCTCACCGCTCCCCTCTCTCAATCTCTCTCTCCCCTCCTTCTCCCTCTCTTCTCTCTGTCTCTCTCTCTCATTTCTCTCCGTCGCTCTCTCTCCTCTCTCTCTCCATCTCTCTATCCCTCCCTCTTTCTCTCATCCCGCTCAATCACTCTCCCCTCCCTGTCTCTCTCCTCTCTCTATCTCTCTCCCCTCACTGTCTCTTTCCCCCCTCTCTCATCTCTCGCTCTATTCTCAGCCCCCTGTCTCTCATCTCGCTTTCTCCCCCACTTCTACCCTCTCCCCTCTCCCCCATCTTTCTCTATACCCTCTCTCACTCCCCCTCTCTCTCTACCCCTCTCTCTCACTTCCCTCCTCTCTCCCCCTCTCTCCCCTCTATCTCTCCTCTCGCTGTCCCTCCCCCTCTCTACCCCTCACTCTCTCTCCCACATTTTCTCTCTCCCCTCTCTCATGACACTCTCTTTTTCTCTCACCCCTCTCTCTCAATCCCGTCTCTCTCCATCTCTCTCCCCTCTCTCTCTCCCTTCCCTCTCTCTCCCCCCTCACCGTTCTCCTTCTCCCTCCCCACTCTCTTTCTCTCTCCCCTCCATGTCTCTCTCCGCCCTCCCTCGCTAACTCTACTCTCGCTCTCACCTCACTCTCTCTATCTCCACTGTCTTCTCTTTCTCTCCTCTGTCTACCGCTTCTCTCTCTATCCTCTCTCACTCCTATCCACCCCTCTGTATGTCTCTCCTCCCTCTCTCTCTCCCCTCCCCTCTCTCCCTCTTCCCCCTCTCTCTCCCTTCCTCTCTGTCCCGTTCTCTCTCCCCTCTCTATCTCTCCTCCATCCCCCTCTCTCTCTGCCCTCCCTGTTTGTCTCTCTCTCTCCCCTCCCTCGCTCTCTCCCCTCTTTCTCTCCCCTCACTCTCCCTCTCTCCCCTCTCGCGTCTCTCCTCCACTCTCGCTCCCGCACTCTCTCTCACCCACTCTCTCTCCCCAACTCTCTCCTCGCTGTCTCAATCCTCCACTCTCTGTCTCTTTCCCCTCTTTCTCAACCTCTCTCTACATCCACTCTCTGCGTCGGCACTCTCTCCCTCTCGTCTCTCTCTCCTCCCTCCCACATTCTGTCTCTCCCCTCACTGTCTCTCTCCTCTCTGTCTTTCTCTCTCTCCCCTTTCTCACTTTCTCTCCCACACTCTCTTTCTTCCCCACCCTCTCCCACTCTCTCCTCTCCCGCCGCTCTCTCTCCTCCTCTCCCCCTTCTCTCTCCCCCACCTTCTCCCTCTCTCCCTTCTCTGTCCCCCACTCCCTTTCCCCCCTCTCTCCGCCACTTTCTCTCCCCCGTCCTCACTCTCCCCGCCCCCCTCTCCCCATATGTCTCCCTCTCTCTCATTCTCATCTCTCTCTTCTCGCTCCTCTCTCTATCTCCGCTCTCTCTCAACCATCTCTCTCTTCCCCCGTCTCTCACCCCCTCTCTCGTCCCTCTCTCACCCGTCCCCAACCCCTCTCCAACCCCTCTCTCTGTCCTCTCTCTGTCCTCTCTCCCCGCTCTCTTCTCCCCTGTCTCTCCATCCCTCTATCACCCACCATCTCTCTACTCTCTCTCCCCTTTCTTTCGGTCCTCCCACTCTCACTCTCTCTTGACTATCTCTCTTCTCTCCCGCTCTCTCCTTAACTTCTCTCTCCCTCCCCCTCTGACCGCACCCCCTCTCCCCTCCCTCTCCCCATCTCTCCCCTCTCTCTCCCTTCAGTCTCTCTGTCTATTTCCCCCTCTCTCCCCTCTCCCTCTTCCCACTCTCTCTCAACCTCTCTCTCGAAATTCTTTCTCTCTCGTCGTCACTCTCTTCCTCTCGTCTCTATCTCTCTCTCCTCTCTCTCCCCCCTCTCTCCCTCTCCCCCTCTCCTCTCTCTCCACTCTGACCTGTCGCCCTATCTCACCCCTCTCTCTTCCCACCCTCTCTCCCCCTCTCTCTACCCTCTATCTCTCCCTTCTCTCTCAGCATCCTCTCTGCCTCCTCTCTCTCCCACCTCTCTCTCTCCCATCTCTTTCTCCCCCCTCTCTCACCCCTTCTCTCGCTCCCCATTTTCTCTCCCCTGCTCTCTCTCCCTCTCTCTATCTCACCCCTCTCTCTCTCCGCCACACTTTCCCTCCCCCTCTCTCTTTCCCCTCGAACTCTCCTCTCTATCGCTCTCTCCCTCTCCTCGCTCTCCATCTCTCTCTCTGCCCCCCTCTCTCTACCCTCTCTCTCTCTTCTCCACTCTCTTTCTCTCTCTCCCCCCTCTCTCCCCTTTCTCTCTCTCCCTTCTATCTCTCTCTCTCTCTCCCTCTCTCCCTGTCCTATCTCTCCGTCTCTCTCTCTCCCCCCCCTCACCCCTCTCCCTCTCCCTTCCTTCTCTCTCTCCCCCTTTCTCTCTCCCCTCTATCTTTGTCCCTGGTCTAATACCCCTCTCTCTCCACCTCTCTCTTCCACTCTCTCCCCTCCCTTTCTTTCTCCCCTCCCCTTCTCCCTATCACTCCTTTTCTCTTTCTCTCTGCCCTCCATGACAGTTTCTCTCCCCTCTCTGTCTGTCACCCCTCTCTCGTCCTCCTCCACTCTCTCTCTTTCCCCTCTCTCTCCCTCTCTCTCTCTCTTGCCTCTCTATCCCCTTCTCGCTTTGTCCCCTCTCTTTCTCTCACCTGACGCTGTCTTCCCTCCCTCTCGACCCTCTCTCACCCTCTCTCTCTGTCCGCTCTCTCTGTCCTCTCTCTCTCCATCCTCTCTCCCTGCGACGTCGTCGCTCTCTCCCTATCTCCTTCTCGCCTCTCTCTCCCTCTCGCCTCTCTCTCCCTACCCCTCTCTCCCTCCTCTCTGTCTTCATGCTCTCTCTTTCATCTCTCTCTCCCCTTCCCTATTTCTCTCCACTCTGTTTCTCTTCACTCTTCACCTGCGCTCTCTCTTCCCTTTTCCTCTACCCTTCCTCTCTCTGCCATCCCTCTCTCCCCCCTCCCTAACTCTCTCTCTCCCCTTCCTGTCTCTCTCTCTCACCTACCTCGCTCTCTTCCCTCTCTCTCCCCTCTTATTCACTGTCTTCCCTATTCTCTCTCCCCGCCCTTTCTCTCCATTTTCTCTGCCCACTCTCTGTCTCCCACTCTCCATCCCCTCCTCTCTCCCCTACTCTCTCCCCTTCTCTCCTCCACACTCTCTCTTATCCCCTCTCTCAACCTCCCTCTCTCTCCATACTCTCTCTGTGTCGTCAATCTCTCCATCTCTCATGTCTCTCTCACAGTTTTGTCTCTCCCTCTCCTCCCTCTCTCACCCCGTCTGCCCTCACTCTCTCTCCCCTGTCTTTCTGTTCCCTCCCTCTCTCCCCTCTCTCTCCTCCTCCGCTCTCTCTACGTCGTCTCTCTCTCCCTCTCTCCCTCTCGCCTCTCTCTCCCTCTCATCCCACTCTCCATCCTCTGTCTGTCTCCTCTCGCTCTCCATCCTTTCTCTCCCTCCTCTCTCTCCCCTCTCTCCTCTTTATCTCTCTCTCCCCCTCTCTCTCTCACGTCCCTCACTTCTCCCTCTCACAGTCTTGCTCTCCCCTCCCTCTCTCTCTCCCGTCTCTGTATCTCTCCCTGTACCTCCATTCTCCCCCTCTCTCTCTCCCCTCTCTCCCTCTAGTCTCTCTTTCCCTCTGATCTCACTCTCCCTCCTCTTTCTCTGCCTCCTCTCACTCTCCTTCCTCTCTCTCTCTCCCTCCTCTCCCTCCCCTCTATCTCTCCCCTATCTCTCACTCCCCTGTCCCCTCCGTCTCTCTCTCACTCTCTCTCCCCCTCTGTGTCCCTCACCCTCTCTCGCCTCTATTACTCTCCCATCTCTCTCACATCCCTCTCTCCTCCCTCTCATACTCTCTCTCTTCCCTCCCTTTCATCTCTCTCTCCCGTCTCTATATGTCCACTCTCTCTCACGCACACTCTCTGCCCTTATCTCTCCCCCACTCTCTCTCAATCTCTCTCTCTCTCTCCATTGTCTCTCTGCGTTGTCAATCTCTCCTCTCCCCTGCTTCTCCCTTTTCTGTCTCGCTCTCTCCTCCCTCTCTCACGCTGTCTCCTCTCAATCTCTCTCTCCCGTCCCCTGCTCTCCCCTCTCTCTGTCTCACCTCTCTCTCCTCTCTCTCCCTCCCCTTATCCCTTCCCTTCTCTCTCTCCCCTCTCGCACCCTCCCCGCTCTCGTTCTGTCCCCGTCTCTCTCTCCCCTGTCTCTCTCACTCTCTCTAGCCTCTGTCTCCCCTCTCTCTCTGTCCCCCTTCTCTCCACCCTCTCCTTCCCCTGTCTCTCCTCTCTCTCTCTCCCTCCCTCTCTCCCGTCTCACTTACACCCCTCTCTCCCTCTCTCTCCCCCTCCGCGCTCTCTGCATCGGTGATCTATATCCCTCTCTACCTCTCGTCTATCTCCCTCAGCTCACTCTCCATCCTCTCTCTCCTTCCTCACTCTCACCCTCCTCTCTCACCCTCCTCTCGCTCTCCATCTTCTCTCTCTCCCTCCTCTCTCACTCCCCACTATCTCTCCCCTCTCTCTCATCCCATTCTCTCGCCCTCCGTGTCTTTCTCTCCCCCCGCTGTCACTCCCCTCTCTGTTCCCTCTATCTCTTTCTCCCCTCTCTCAATTCCCTCTCACCTCCCTCTCACATGCTCTCCCTCCCCCACTCCCTCTTCCCTCCTCTCTCTCTCCCCTCTCTCTATCTCACCCCTCCCCATTCTCCTCCCCCTCCCTGTGTCCTCTCTCTCTCTCCATCTCTCTCTCTCCCTCTCTCCCCACCTCTCACTCCGTCTCTCTTCCCCTCCTTCACTCTCCCTCTCTCTCCCCGTTATCTTCCCCCCGTCACACCAATCTCTCTCCCTCTTTCTCTCCACTTTCCCTCTACCTCTCCTCCCTCACACTGTCTCTCCCCTCTCTCCCTCCCATCTCTCTCTATCTCTCCCCTCTATCGCCCTCTCTCTCTCCCTTGTCTCTCTCCCCCTCCCTCTCTCCACCGTTCTCTCCCATCTCTCTCCCCACCTCTCTCTCCCCTCTCACTCCCTCTCCCTCTCCCCCTCTCTCTCCCCCTCCTTCACTCTCCCCTCTCTCTCCCCGTATCTTCCCTCCGTCACACCAATCTCTCTCCCTCTTTCTCTCCCCTTTCCCTCTACCTCTCCTCCCTCACACTCACTCTCCCCTCTCTCCCTCCCATCTCTCTCTATCTCTTCCCTCTATCGTCCTCTCTCTCTCCCCTGTCTCTCTCCCCCTCCCTCTCTCCACCTTTCTCTCACCCTCTCTCTCTCCGGCTCTCCCAATCCCCCTCTCTCTCCACTCTCTACCTCACTCTCTCTCTACCCTCTCTTTGTCCCACTCTCTCTCCCCTCTCTCTATTTCTCTTTCCCCTCTCTCTCACTCTCCACTCTCTCCACCTCTCTCCTCTCTCTCTTTCCTCCCTCTGTCTTCCCTCACTGCTCTGCCTCTCTCTCCCACTCTCTCTCTCTCTCTCCACTCTGTCGATCTCTCTCCTCTCTTCCCGCCACGCTCTCTCTCGCCTTTCTCCCTCTCTTTCCTCGCTCCCCCACTCTCTCTTCTCTCCGTCCCTCTCTCCCTCCCTCTCTCTCCTCTATCTCTCTCTCGTCTATCCCAGTTCACTCTCTTCCCTCTGCTCTCTCCATCCTCTCTCTCTCTGCAACGTCTCTCTCTCCCTCCTGTCTCTATCGGCCTCTTTCCCTCTCATCTCACTCTCACTACTCCTCTCTCTCCCCTCTCCCCTCTCACTCTCCTCTTCCTCTCTCACCCCCTCTCTTACCCCTCTCTCCCCCTCTCTCTCTTTCCTCTCTCTCTACCCCTCTCTCACTTCAATCCTCTCTCTCCCTCTCTCTCCCCGCTTTCTCCTCTCTCTGTCTCTCTCTCTCCTCTCTCTCCCTCACTCTTTGTCTCTCCTCTCCCCTCTCTCCCTGTCTCCTCCCTTTCTCTATCCACTCTCTGCCTCTCTCTGTCTCTCTCTCCGGTCTCGCTACCCTCTCTCTCCATCCCCTGTCTTTCCATCTCGCACACTCCCCCGTCTTTTTCTCACCCGCCTCTCTCGCACTGTCTGCCCCTCTCTCTCTCCTCTCTCTCCATCTCTTTTCCTCCCTCTTTCTCTCTCCCCTCCCCTCTCTCCCTCTCTCTCCCACTCCCTCTCTCTCCCTCCTCTCTCTGTCTCTCCTCTCTCTCCACCGCTCTCTCTCTTACTCCTCTCTCTCCATCTCTCTCTTCAAAGTTTGGGAGAAGATTTGTAGCTCGGGTGCTCGTTGTTGTGGTTCTGTTCGCCGAGCTGGAAGTTTTTGTTGCAAACGTTTCGTCCCCTGACTAGGCGACATCATCAGTGCTTGGGAGCCTCCTGCGAAGCGCTTCTGTGATGTTTCCTCCGGTATTTATAGTGGCCTGTCCCTGCCGCTTCCTGTTGTCAGTTTCAGCTGTCCGCTGTAGAGGCCGGTATATTGGGTCCAGGTCAATTTGTTTGTTGATGGAGTTTGTGGATGAGTGCCATGCCTCTAGGAATTCCTGGCTGTTCTTTGTTTGGCTTGGCCTATGATGGTAGTGTTGTCCCAGTCGAATTCATGTTGCTTGTTGTCTGCGTGTGTGGCTACTAAGGATACCTGGTCGTGTCGTTTCGTGGCTAGTTGGTGTTCATGTATGCGGATCGTTAGCTGTCTTCCTGTTTGTCCTATATAGTGTTTTCCCTCCCTCTTTTTCTCATCCCGCTCACTCTCTCCCCCCCTCTCTGTCTCTCTCCTTTCTCTAACCCATCGATCTCTCTCTTTCCCCACTTTCTCTCCTCTCTTCCTCTATTCTCACCCCCTCTCTCTCATCTCTCAATTTCCCCCTCTCCCCCTCTCTCCCCCTCATTCTCTCTCTCCCCTCTTTCTCTGTCCCCACTCTCACTCTCCTCTCTCTTTCTCTCTCCCCTCTGTCCCACTCCCATCTCTCTCCATCTCTCTCTCCCCTTTCCCTCTTCCATCCCTCTCTCTCCCCTCTCCGCTCTCCTTCTCCCTCCCCTCCCCCTCTCTCTCCTCTCTCCCCGCTCTTTCTCTTTCCCCTTTACCTCGGTCTCTCTCCTTCCTGACTCACTCTCTCTCCCTTCCCTGTCTTTCTCCGCGCTCCATCGCTCTCTCTACGTTCTCTCTCTCTCGCCCTTCACTCTCTATATATCCTCTGTCCTCTATCTCCCTCCTCTGTCTCCCGCTTCTCTCCCTATCCTCTCTCTCTCACTCCTCTCCACTCGTCTGTCTGTCTCTCCTCCCTCTCTGTCTCCCCTCCCCTCTCTCCCTCTCTCCCCTCTCTCTCTCTCTTCTTGCCTGTCTGTCTGGTTCTCTCTCTCCCCTCTCTATCTCTCCTCCATCCCTCACTCTCTCTCTGCCCTCCCTGTGTCTCTCTCTCCCCTCCCTTGCTCTTTTCCCGGGTTTCTCTCCCCTCACTCTCCCTCTCTCCCCTTTCTCTCTCCGCTCTCCCCCACTCTCGCTCCCCCACTCTCGCACCCACTCTCTCTCCCCCATCTCTCTCCCCGCTGCCTCACTCCTCCACTCTCTGTCTCTTGCCCCTCTCTCTCAACCTATATATCCATCCACTCTCTGCGTCGTCACTTTCTCCCTCTCGTCTCTCTCTCTCCTCCCTTCATCATTCTGTCTCTCCCCTAACTATCACTCTCCTCTCTGTCTTTATCTCTCTCCCCTTTCTCAGTCTGTCTCCCACACTCTCTCTCCCCACCCTCTCTCGCTCTCTCCCACTCCCTCTCTCACTCTCCACTCTCTATCATCTCTCCACTCCACTCTCTCTATCACCTTTCTCCCTCTCTCTCCCCTCCCTCCATCTCTCTCCTATCACTGTCTCTCCGCTCTCTCTCTCCCCTTTATCTCGCTGTCACGTCTCTCCCAGTCCAGTCTCTACCACACCACTCTCTCTCTCCATTCTCTCTCTATTCTCTCCCTCTGCGTCGTCCCTCTCTACCTCTTTCCCTCTCGTCTCTCTCTCACTCATCCTCTCTCTTTTACACCCCTCTCTATCTCCCCCTCCTCTCTCTCTCCCCCCTCTCTCCCCCTCACGCTCTCTCTCCCCTCTCTTCCCTCTCTCTCCATCCTCCTCTCTCTCACCATCCTCCTCTCTCTTCCCTCCCCTCTCTCCCTCTCTCTCTGCATCCCTCCCTCTCTCTGTCTCTCTCTCCAATCACGCCGCGCTCTCTCGGTCACCACTCTCTCCCTTCCCTCTCTCTCTCTTCCTCCCTCTCTCTATAACCCCTCCCCTCTTTCCCTCTCTATCCTCCTCCCTTTCTCTCTCCTGGCTATGTCTCTCTCTCTTCTCTCTCCCCGCTTTCGCTCTCCCCTCTCTCTCTCCCTTCTCCTTCTCCCCTCTCTCTCTCCACTCAATCTCTCTCTCTCTCGTCTCTCCCCTTCACTCTCTACCCCTCAACTCCCTCCATCATCTCTCTCTGTGTCGTCTCTCTCTCCCTCCTATCTCTCTATCCCTCTCTCCCTCTCGTGTCTCTCTCACTCCTCCTCTCTCTCACCCTGTCTCCCTGATAACTCTCCTCTCTCTGTCACTCCCTCTCTCTCTCACCACGCTCTACCCCCTCTTCCCCTCCCTCTCTCTCTTCCCTCCCCTCTCTCCCTCTCTTCCCCCTCCCTCCTTCTATCTCCTCTCTCTGTCACTCTCCTCTCTCCACACTCTCTTTCTCTAACCTTTCTCTCCCTCCCCCTCTCTCCATCTCCCTTTCCCTCCCTCTCTCTCTCACCCCTCCCCTCTCTCCCTCTCTCTCCTCCTCCCTTTCTCTCTCCTCTCTCTGTCTCTCTCCTCTCTCCCCCGCTCTCTCTCTCACCTCTCTGTCCCTCCCCTCTCCGTCCCTCCCTCTCTCTCTCAAACATCCCATCTCTCCCTCTCTCCTCCTCCCTTTGTCTCTCTTGTCTATGTCTCTCTCCTCTCTCTCCCCACTCTCTCTAATCCCTGTCCTTCACGCCTCCCCTCTCCCCGCACTCTCTCTCCTCTCTCTCTCCCCTCTATCTCGCTCTCTCGTCTCTCCCCTTCACTCTCTACCCCTCCACGCTGTCTCCATTCTGTCTCTATGCGTGGTCTCTCCCTCTCGTCTTTTTCTCACTCCTCCTCTCTCTCTTACACCCCTCTCTATCTCCCCACTCTCCCCTCTCGTTCTATTCACCCTCTCTCTCTCCCCCTCACACTCTCTCTCCCCTTTCTCTCTTCCCTCTCTCTCCATCTCTCTCACTCTTCCGCTCTCTCTTCCCTCCCCCTCTCCCTCTGTATCTCCTATCTCCCGCTCTCTCCTCTCTCTGTCTCTCTGTCTTTCTCTCTCCACTCTATCTCACACCCTTCTCTCTCCGTGCTGTGGGCGGCACGGTGGCACAATGGTCAGCACTGTTGCATCACAGCGCCAGAGACCCAGGTTCAATTCCCGCCTCAGGCGACTGACTGTGTGGAGTTTGCACATTCTTCCTGTGTTTGCGTGGGTTTCCTCCGGGTGCTCCGGTTTCCTCCCACAGTCCAAAGATGTGCAGGTCAGGTGAATTGGCCATGCTAAATTGCCCGTAGTGTTAGGTAAGGGGTGGATGTCGGGGTATGGGTGGGTTGCGCTTCGGCGGGTCGGTGTGGACTTGTTGGGCCGAAGGGCCTATTTCCACACTGTAAGTAATCTAATCTCGCTCTCCCTCTCTCTACCCTCACCACTCTCCCTCTCTCTCACCTCACCTCCCACCCTCTCTCATTCTCCACTGTCTGTCTCTCTCTCCCCTCTCTCCCTGCTCTCGCTCCAGTTTCTCTCTCTCTCCTCCATTCCTCACTGACTCTCCCCTCTCTCTTCCTCCCATCTATCTCTCTGTGTCTCCCCTCCCTCTCCTTCACTCTCTCCCCTCTTTCTCTCCTTTCCTCTCTCTCTCTCTTTCTCCACTCTAACTCTCTGTCTCCTCTCTCTCCCTCCCCTCCCTGCCCTCCACTCTCTCTCAGCGTCGTCTCTCTCTCCCTCTCATCTCACTCTCACTCCTGCACTCTTCCCCTCTCACTCTCCTCTCCCTCTCTCATCCCCTCTCTGTCACCCCGTCTCCCAATCTCTCTCTCTCTTCACCTCACTCTCTCACTTCCCTCAATCTCTCTCCTCGCTCACTCTTCTCTCTCTCTCTCCATCTCTCTCGCCATCTCTCTTTCTCTCTCCACTCCCCTCTCTCCCTGTCTCTCCCCTCCCTTTCTCTCTCCTCTCTCTGTTTCTCACTGTCCTCTCTCTCTCCCACTCTCTCTCTCCCCTTTCCCTCACTCCCCTCTCTCCATCTCTCTCTCCCTCCCGCTCACTCTCTCCCCTCTCTCTCCCTCTCTCCGTCGCTCTCCTCTCTCTCCCCCTTTCTCCCCCTTCATTCTCACTCCATCCACTCTCTCTGTGTCCTCTCCCTCTCATATCTCTCCCTCTCTCCCTCTCATCCCTCTCTCACTCAGCTCCCTCCCTCCACTCTTTCCCCCCTCTCTCTCCCGTCATGCTCTCCCCACTCACTCCCTTTTCAGACTCTGTCCTCTGTCTTCCCCCGCTCTCTCTCTCCTCTCTCCCTCTCTCTCCCCCTCAATCTCTCCCCTCTCTATCCTCTCTCTGTCTCACTCCTCTCTCTCCCCTCTCTCTCTGTCCCCTCTTTCTCCCCTTAACTCTCATTCCATAGAATCCCTCTGTGTCCCCTCCCTCTCTCCCTCACATCTCTCTCCCTCTCTCCCTCTCGTCTCTCTCCCTCCTCTCTCTCCCTCCACTCTCTCTCCCCTCTCTCTCACTTCGCACTCTCCTCACTCTTTCCTCTTTCTGTCTCGCTCCTCTCGCTTTCCCCCTCACTCTCTTCCCACTCTCTCCCTCCCCACTATCTCTTCCCACTCTCTCACCTGTCTACCTCTCACTTTTTCACTTTCCTCCACTCTCTCCCTCTCTCTCTCCCCCTTTCTCCCCCTTCACTCTCACTCCATCCACTCTCTCTGTGTCCTCTCCCTCTCTCCCTCTCATCTCT